>NC_090302.1:73546481-73850740 GCF_039906515.1 Pseudorca crassidens | reverse complement strand
AATAGAGAAATCAAAAATGACAGAAATTTACTGGTATGCGGATAACTACCCATGAGGAAGAGTGTAGCCGTCCTTTAAACTTACATCATAGCGTTTAGATGGCTCCAAATGATCTGGCTTCACTGGCACCTACATCAAGGACAGTTCAAGAGAGAATGGCTCTGTGATTCATAGGCAGGCACCTAGGCATGAGTTTTCATCTGTAAACAGGGCATATTATCACTTTACCATATGGAAGATCAAACGAAGAGTGTTAGGACATGGGACCCTCAGGTACATATTCATGAGGGTCCCAAGGGAGTATATAAAACAGAAAAATTTGATCTGTGGTAACTTGAGGAGTTTTGTTATTCCTGTATCAAGAGACTTCTGGGAGGAAAACAACTGATTTTTCTCAAGCTCACCTCAGAAAAGCATACTTTGATCTACATTTATATAGATTACAGAAACCCCTTTTTTGTGTGTGTTGAGGTATCATTTTACAAGTAGTCTTCTCTTTCTGATGACTTTTTAAATCTCTTTGCTTTTGATGATCTACGGTTTTAATCTGATATGTCCACATGTATTTGCTGCATTTGGAATTTGCTGTGCTAGCTGAGCCTGGAGATTCATATGTTTCATCAGTTATGGAAAGTTATCAGCTCGTATCTTTTCTCTCCCTGTGCTTTCCATTCTTCTTTAACTCAGATATATCTACCTTCATGTGTCTTTCATATTTTACATCTCTTTGTCCCTCTGAGATAGTTTGTGAATTTCTTCTATCTATATTACAATTCAGTATTTATCTCTTTAATTCTATCTAATATGTGCATTCTATTTTAATTGACTTTTTAATATTTGTATTCCTAGAACATCTGGTTAATTTTTCTCATGTGACCCTGGTTGTCATTTTTAATATTTTATTCCTCTTGCAAGTTTTGAGAACTTACACTTACCCAAACATTTTAAAATATATATAGTTTTTATGCTTTCTCTGGTGATTATTTTATATGAATCTCTGTGAGATCTAATCGTGCTCTTTATTTTTCTGCTGATCCTACTTGGGGTGGCTTCTTTCCTCTTGTGTGTTGGTTTGTGATACCGTGAGTTCACATATGCTGCAGATTTAATGGGAAGCCCCGCAAGGCCTGAAATGGGGATGGGCGTTACAGAAATAATTGTATTTGTTTCTGCCAGTTGCCCCCAAGAAACTCCCAACCAAAAGCTAACCTGTGTTACTTTTTAATGTTGGATTTTCCAGAAATGAAACCAAATCTGCATGAAAGAAGTTCTGGAATACCGAATTCTTGGGGTAGACTTTAACTTTTCCCAGCAGATTGGAGGCTAAGATAGACAAGTTTTCTTGTCAACCATTCCCTTTTCTCATGGGTGTTTTCTAGTCTACCTTTGAATGAGGGCATAGTGCCACTAGGTTCCTGCCCTTTTGATGTAAGCTCTGTTCTCACACATCACCTTGCCTGGGCTCAAGGTCATTTCTACTATTCTGGGCACAGCCATTAAAACCTAAACTTCTTGGTTACTGAGATTGACAAGCTCCCCTAGGGCATCCGTGGCGTTGGCCTCAGCCTGCCATTCTGATTCCTATCTCTCTTTTGAATTCTGGCCTCTGGAGACTGTCCTTACTTTCTAGTTAGTTCAGTTATGCATTTGGAAGGATATTTGTTATATTTTATCTAACATTTCTAGGTGTTTTGCATTGGGAAGTTTTTGAGAGTTTAGTTCGTAAACATTGCCAGAAACAAACTTGGAAAGTAGGAATTAGAAGTTTTTGATGATCTTCTGTTTTGGAGTCTTTGTGGCATCCGTAATAAACACTACTTCTAGATATTTTCCAGCCAGTTCAGACTGTGGCAGCTAGAACTAGCAATTCTCTTTTTAATGTCTCAGCTTTTATGAATTTCACAGATCAGAAGGGCCATAGCAAGAATATTGCGCACTAGCAAGTTTTGTTGGTTTTTTTTTTCCACAATTACCTAGCTCACCAAAGGTAGTGAAGTCAAGTCTAGAGGCAGAAGGCTGAGCATTTAACTTTTTTAGCTTTAAGGTAATTATTTCCTTAGAATGGGGAAGAATGTTAACGTCTCTTTGCTTGTCTGCATATCTTATATTGTTTTAATATTAATTTGTATAGATTAATATTTCTTAACAGTAGGAATATTGATGAGGGAGTTTTGCATATCTAGAGAGAAGGGGAAGAGGAAGATGTGAAAAAGTAGCATGAGATTCATGCCGCCAAAAGTGCTCACTCATCCTCTCCCCTTCCAATCAGCAATCACAAGCTGGAGTTAGAAGTGTTGAGAATATAGCAGAATCAGGATGCTTTCCCCTTCATCAATCAGTATAGTCAATATTTTATTAATAATACAGTAAATATAATATAAAAATAACATATTTTAAAAAGCATATGGAAAGGTTGATAGCACTGTGAATATGGATATAAATGTGGCTTCTTTTGTAAAATTAAAGTATATCCAGACTGACAAGCACCAAGTGCAATGCAAGTAGAAGAAAATCTGAGTAGACCAAATAGTTCTTTGGAACTTTCTTTTAATGAGAGCTGAACAAGTACAGTTATGGAATACGATTCACTGAATATCTCCTCTATTTCAATATGATAAGTTATCTGGCTGGAAGTCAGGACTCCCTCTTTTCTTAGTTAACTTATGCTAAGGCAGAGGTTCACATAGGCGAATAGTAAATTTTGGCCGAATCAAAGTATATGAATCTCTATTTATGTAATTAATGAATACTCAATGCTTTCTCTTTCTGCAACTAGATTATATTATATGCTTAGCTTCACCAGTCTGGAATTAGTTTGAAACATTGCACAATCGAGGGGCACCATTCACATTTGCAAAACCTGTACAAGAGTATGTGATGGATCCTGTCTAGATAAGAAGATAAAATTACGTTTCTTATTTGCATTTTTGCCAGTATAGGGAAGTCTTTTTTTCTGTTCCGGAATTCCTCCTCCCATCATTATTCCAAAGTGACTGCCTCATTTTATCTTTCTGTCTCTCTTTCTTCCTTCTTTTCTTTTCTTTTTCTTTTTTGTTTTTTTTTTGGGTTTTGTTTGCCAGAATCAACCTGGACTTAATGCTTGTCCAACTGTTGTCAGACTCAAGCCTGTACACTGAAGATTCAACCACCACCATCTGATAGCCGATTACAGGACACCAAATGAGGCTATGCTGCTGAAGCTTAGGGCAGCCACAGGCCTGGACGATCAGCAGGCATGTCTGACCCACTGATGGTGTTGCAGCTACTGCCCTTTCAGCCATGACTTCTGGTTTTCCACAGCCTGGTCATGCTCAAAGGCAAATCTTTGTTGCTTCATTTGGCTTGTTCTGGGATTCAGGTGCATCTTCTGAATGCAGGGATCCTCCTATCACTCTGATTAGGAGCTCTTCATAGCCTAGCATGTGCAAAGGACGGTCCTTTGCTAATAGCTCAAAGAGAGAAACTCTGCAGCTGCTGCCACTGCTGCTCATTTAGTATTTGCACAGTCTGATCCTGTTGCCTTTTTCCTGCAGACAGTATAAGGGTACAATAGCCTTGCAGTATTTAGAGGAGCAGCAAGAGGAGACCTCTCTTAGCGTTAGTATAGCTACTGTTGTCTCTTACATCTATTAGCGTGGGATCCTGTAAATGTGTATTTTCTTTTGCTTTCATGGGCACAGTCATTATTCCCAGAGCACTCCTGTGGTGCTAATGTACTCCAGTCAGAATAAAAGTCTCATTTTTGCTACATATTGAAATAAAAATGTATGTCCTTACTGTTCTCATGATAAGTAGCTTCTTGAAGATATCAGCTTTCATTAGACATTATCTCATTTCACCAGAGGTATTCTTTCTGTGAGAGAACACATGGACATTTTTCCCTTTTTCTTCAAGATAATTAGTGCAACTTGACTAATTTATCCCAATGCCCTTAAAAGAGGAGTAAAAAAAAACCGAAAAAGTTTTCTTATATCTTTTACTCAGAACATTGTTATCTACTTGCATTTTAGTTTCATAATTAGAATAAAACAAAGGAAATCAGGAAATTGGCTCCAGAGTGACTTGCAAATAGAATCGCTTGGCATAAATATGGCTGGCAACTTTTGAATAGCATTTCTCTGGAAAAGAGAGAAAGATAGCAAAAACAGAAAAAAAAAAAAAAAAGGACTTGTACCTTACTAAATATCCTGTGGGAAAAAGGTATTATAGTAGGTACCCTGATACCAATTCATTCTCTTTACCAGAGAGACACTGTTAGCAGAAAGAAAAGAAGCATATGAGTGGGTCTAATCTCATTGACTGGACCTCTGGGTAAATAAATGCTTTGAAGAAGGGCTCTTATCTGCAGAATGCCCTTAGCAGGATGTTCATGATTAAAGAATTACTTACAGTAAAAAAACCCCCATAATCTATGAGACATGGCTCCCTTGAGAATGTCACTTAAGCTATATAACTCTATGGGTATGAGATGGAGTGTTTTTTCATATTTTAAATGCTCCCTATTGTAGGCGAAATCTCACAAAACCTCACTAGGAGAGCTCAGCTATTATTCTGTACCAGAGAGTGTGTCTCCAATGTAAAAAGGAAGGGCCTGGGGAACTACCCTTGATGTCCTCACATGTTGAAAATGTTTAAAAGAAAACTTATCAGGATTCCAAAGTCTCTGAAGACAAAGTTGGTTGGAATAAATATACTTGGACTCCCCTCTTCCACATCAATTCTTCTAATAGCTTGTGAGTTATAAGTGTAATGGGATAAGAATTTTTTTCTGATGCAATAAATTAATTATAAAAGTATATGATTGATATGAACGGAAATCATGCTAATGAGATGATGATGAGAATTGCATGAAGGATAAAGCATTTCATACTTGTTATTTATAAGATATTAAAAAGCCCCAAGGTAAAAATACAGCTGTAAATTCATGCATTTCCCTTGAATTATCTTTGTAGAGTGTATTGTGTGGAATTTTAAAGCTGGTTAATATGTATTATGTTGAAGTTAATAGTGATTTCAACACTACTTGATGAATTTCTCCAGATGCTTTGACATATTCAACAGGGGTAACTCTTTCATGTCATATTTAAAGGCTAAAATGCAAAGATAACAAGGACGTTTTAGTAGAATTTCAAAGCCATTTTTACTATGCAATGTTTCCCTGAATTAGATAATTACATTAACTATTTAGTTGTCATAAGTGCGTTTTTCAAAATGAGGTATAGATTATATAGATAGAGAGATAATAGATAAATGACCATGTGATCTATGTTCTTTGAGAACATATTGATCTCAGTCAAACCATAATGTTATAAATGTAACATTAAAGTATAGGAAAATAACATTTTGGGGATAATAATAATCTGGAGATCTAAATTTAAAACTGTGGTATGTTTTACAGGGTTTTAGCTTGCAGAGTATCTTAAAATTACTACAATCTTTTATTATAATGTTTATTGTGAAATGCCTGCGAAAGAGTAATGCTTTGTAAGTAAGATCAGATTCTTTTTTACTTCAGGAAAGAAAGCAGTTTTTCTAGTGAGGGATAGCAGCTCACACCATGGGCTCCACATACTGTTTCATTCAGCAGAGAAGTGAGTTGCAGCAAGATTTCAGGATTAGCCCAAAGATGATGTGTGAATAGTACACTGGACGAGGGATCAGAGGATCTGTACACTAAATCCTCCCTATGCTGTTGCTGAAGAAGGAGAGTTCTCTGCTGTGAAGGAGAGGATCACGGTAAAACTTAGCAGCCTGATTCACCAACCAAACACTAGATGGTCAGATGAGAGCAAACCTATGGAGGGAAAGTTCCTCAAGGGTTGACCCTGGGACTGAATAATCAGATTCTCCCACATTCTATCTTTTCATCCTTAAAGGAGCAAAGGGAGGATTTTTCTCTTTGGTGAATCAAAACCACCAAATTCACCAAATTACATTACCAATCATTGATGAGTTAGGGCAAGTAAAAATTTCCCATGCTAAGGTCAAGGATAGACTGGGGCATTGCAGTAACAATACATGGACCAAGACAGATTGCAGGAGTGGCTAGTGTAGAATATTTCACTACCTAAAAGACATTCTAGGATTTTGTAACCTCTCAGGGTCCTTCACAGGTCTATCATTCTAAGAATTTTATCTTCCTTTCCATTTTAATACTGTCCTAGGTCTGCTTTTCTTTCCAGTTTATGTTCTCTTGCTATCTTCATTTTCTTAGATGCGTTTTGATCTCTGTCTCCACTTTCTTGGGGGAGATCGATAGCTTGTTAAAAAAAGATAGTGACACCTGAAAGGGCAGGGCTAATGGTCGTACTCAAGAAATAATTGTGCTAACTGGGTTTATATACCATATCTAGCCTCTTCCTTTCAAAAGGGCCAAGGATCCTAATGAAAGATAGAAAGAAAAATTATTTTGGCTGGTGGGGGAAGAACAGGAGAGGAGAGGGGAAAATACAGTAGCTTAAAAAAAATACTGGAAGAGACTTTTTAGGCAGTTAACAAAAACTTGTTATTATTGTTTTTGAGATAAAGAAAACATCTTCAAATAGTGTTATTTAATAAAGGTGCATAGTCCTCTAAAATAAGGAACATTGTATGCGAAGAAGTTATTGAAAATGCCTCCTTTTGCACCAACTATATTTCTAAGATGTTGCTTTCAGAAATAGGGATATAAAATTAGATGATTTGAAAATAACAGTATATTTTTGCTTTATTACAAAACAGTAGAAAACTAAGGAAAATAATCGGATAATCAGAAGCATTTTTCTCCTCAGAGATGACTATTGGAATGCCATTCCAGACATTTTCCAGATAGACAGATGTTTGATCAACTACTCTTACTTTATTGTACATTTTTATTTTTCACTTACCAGAGCGAGAATATTCTTCCATATCTTAAGTGTGACTCTACAAAATGTAACTAATTGCTACATAGTCTTCCCTGTGCTGCACCAACCTTTCTGTACATATTGCTTCATGACTGAAGAAGGAAGAAGACAGAGGTAGGGAGGAGTGAGGGAAGGAGGGTAGATGAAATAGAGGATGACCTGGAGATAGGGCTATAGGCCAGTAGCTAGTAGAGAACAGAAGCAAAGAAAAATAACGAGGAAGCAAATCCTGTGGACTTGGGTCTCCATTTACTAGCTCTCCTGATACCAGCCTTCTATTTGTTATCTAACTTCAGAGCGTTTATTGTCTGCTTAATTGCTCAATGTGCAGATTAAGACCCTGGCAAAATTCTCCAGCTTTGAAACCAGAGAGATTGTAATTTATTAGTAATTTTCTGTCTTGGGGTATGTCACCCAGGCACTTGGATCTCTGGTTTCCTCTCTGTAGATTGGAGATTTAGCTTGTAGGGTGCTTGCAAGTTTGAAATTAAATTAGGTAGTATCTTTATAGTCTTCAGGAGACTGATAGATCCTGGATGAGCGCTCAGCAAATATTAGACTAAACCATGTGAAATTGCCATTTTTCAGGTCAAAAGGTCAAATATTGGCAGTTTTATGTAGTTCAACTTAACATTGATTGTATCTTTTTAAGCAGCTAGGAAGGCATAGACCAACACTAAAGACATCTAACAGTACAGTCCTGTTCCATAGTCTGATCAGACCCTTCTCCTGCTCTGTTGCCCATGAGCAAGACTGGCTTTGCCCTACCTGAACATGATATGAAGTATTGCCTGCTAATCACTCTGGGGCCCCATGACTCCACCTATGTGTATTTCCTCCTGTTGCCAGATGATTGGGCCTCTCACTGAGCTCTGGGTCCAGGGCAACTTACCTTGGACCCATTGTACCACTAACGGGGCTATGGCTGTTTTTTCCCGCTTGATGGCTGTCTAGATTTCATGTCACTTGAACTCCATTTAAGCTGTCATGGCTTAGGAGCACTATGCTTTCAGGGAGCCAACAGTCTACCCTCCAAGTGGTAATAATCAGAAACTGGCCATTGTTTCAATGGAGCCTGCGCTCACATGGCAGCAAACATCTTGCGGTTTCTTTAATTCAGCATGCTGTTTCTGTGCTTTCGCCTTTGCCTCTCCCTCTGCTGGCAACACTTGTTTTTCTCCCCATTGACTTATCAAACGCCTACTCCTCCTGCAAAAGACAGCTCATAGTCCTGGGCTCCATAAAGCCTTCTCTGAATTCCATAGACCAACACACTTGCACTGCCCCCGATTTGCCACTGTACCCCCATATACAGCAATCTTGGCAATTACCACACTATATTTGGGTCTGTCTCCCCATTTAATTGTGAGCTCCTGGAGAGCAGGAACAGCATCTTTACATTCAACTATTCCCAGTGTTTGGCACTTTAAATGAAACACAGTAGACACCTGCTAAAATATTTCCTGAAAAAATTAATAAATGAACGAGCCAGCCTCTTTTCAGGGCCCAAGAAAAGATCAATTTTTTTTTTGCATTAGCTATCTATTCTTTCCTCTTCCCCACCTCCCTCCCTCCTTGGCTCCTATTTTTCCTTTCTTTTCAATCCAGGGTTAAAAATTCCCAAATTACCTCCCTGTTCAGAAGCTTATGGGAATTTTGAAGGTTCTGAGTGTGCACAGATATACAGAATGAAAAAATAATCACACACAAAAATGAGGAGATTCCTTGGCATCTTTCAACTGACTGCTGTATTATCTCCTTTAATAAGACAACTTAGAGTCTGCAGATGTCCCTGATGAGAATAACTGCTATCATATTTTTTGTTTCAATTTGAACATTTTTAAGGCATTTGCTGTTAGCACTAATTAGATGTATAAGAGCCTTCCTGAGCAAAGTAGGTAGTCATAGCTCATTCATTAAAAAATAATGATAGTAGCTAAATTGCCACATAGATTTGTACTTTGAGTAGGGTTAAATTACCAAATAACGTGAATACCGTTTAAAATAAATTTAATATTTAATGCAAGTCATAGTTTTATTAAATTCATAGTAATTTTGAAACTTTCTCAATATCGTTCCAAATGAGCATCTGTATAAAATCTCTTTAAAGTAAATAAGCTGCTACTATGAAAATACTAGTAATGGGGATAATAACATTAGCCATTTGTAGAATACATTGTTATTATTATTCTTACTCATAGTTTTGATTTTCTATTTGTCTAAGTGTGATGCATACAGTTCAAACCAAGTTCTTCAGTGTAGATGTTAGACATTTGAGACAATTCTTTAACTTTTTTGAGTCATTAGAATATTGATAGCTGAAGCAATCATTTGTTAAATGATTTCTTAGTGCCTGAAAGCAGTTGGTGTACGTGTATGTGTTTCTCAAAAGTTATGCATCTTGCTCCTAAAGTAGTTTATATACTGAAATAATACGTTTAATTATTTACTTATCTTTTATTGAAAATAAATCAAGTTGCAGTCCAATTTATTTAAAAGGAAGATTTGAGAGGTAAGCAGGAGTGACACCCCAAGTTAAGCTGCCCACTGAAACAGCACTCAAAGAGATAGAGTCCTTATGAACAGGATCTGAGGACTCATCTACAGTTATTTTCTGCCCTGCAGATGATTTCTTGATTTAAAGAATGCAAACATTTCATAAAGAAGACCCACAGCCCACTTTTTGCATATGGACCCTACTCTTCTGCTGATATATAAAACTGGGGAATAGGATAGAATGGAACTGAATTCGTACATTTTGTCTACCGAATTTGTAAGGCAGATTTTGTTCCAGTGCTTTATGGTGTTATTGTGCTCATCTCAAAGTTGGATGCCTACTGGGGGAAAAGAGGGATCTCTAAGGGTATTTACATTTCCATCTCTTATTCTTACAATTTTCGTAATGATATCTCCAACATTCTACCAGGCTGAAATTTTTCTTAACACGTGGCTTTGGGTGCAGAGAATCCCATAGACAGAAGGAAATAGGAAAATTGCTAGAGGGCAATCCACCTGGCCTGCGGATCAGGTTATCTCTGTATTTACTCTGCTAGGGCACTGGGCAGCACTTGGAGCACAGTAAATTGTGCTTAATAATTGTTTGTTGAGTGAGAGAATAAATGAATAAATCACCTTACAGAACTTTGCTTTCCATCATTGAACTCTAAAGTCTAGTTTGCTTTTTTGTTTGCTATGTTAAGTACTCGGTACCTTCCTCTCCCTCAGTACCTCTTCTCATAAATTTAGCCTTTTCCTAACAATAAGCAACATGATTTTCTAACCTTGTTTCCTTAACATTTGGTTTTGCTTTAGAAAACTGATTCCTCAACCCATCTAGCTGCTGTCTTGGCCTCCTGACTTTTATGTCACTAGTTTCCCTCCTTTGAGATCAGAAATATTTAAATCCCAGCTGTATCAGCACAAAATATTGTCCTCTACCTATCCTCTCCCCATCTTCCAAGAGACTAACTTGAAGATGTTGCCAATCATGACCAATAGTTTGTATTTCAGTAACTGGAGGTTTGTTTTGTTTCATTTTTCAGCATTCCCAGAGTATATTCCCTTAATTTAATGCATTTAGGCTTCTTCTTCAACTTAAGCATATGGTAGTGGTGGGAGGGAGGGAAAACGATGAGGGCAGATATTTATGTCTGTGCCCAAGAAAAAAATGCCCGAGCAAAGACTCTTCTCCTTGTTGCTCATCTGCAACCTCAAGCCACACTTCCTTACATCTTGTCGCTAGCTGTACATATTGCTCTCAGCATAATACCATTCCTTCTTCTCTTCCCTTCAAAAACTCGGTAAATACTAACTCTCACTATAATTATGGGCACTCCTTTAGTAGAAAATAAGAATTTCTAAGACATGACAGTTAACAGTTGTTACTTAAAATATTAGAGCAAAATAAAATATTTCATAAACTTATGTGTTTTTCAAAAGGGAGTAAGTTGAGTTAGCTATCTATTCAGCATCCCTGGCACTACTTTCTCTGGTATCCTCTGCTTCTGTGCTACGGGCTTTGATGGTTTATAGTGACTTCTATGATGTTGCTCCTCTCAAACGCCCAACAGTTGTGTGAAACTTTAATTCTCTGTATTTTAAAAAATGGCCATGATAATAGGATCCATACAATATTGTCTAACTGTATTCTAATGTATATTTATACTTGGAGCGGTTCCAGGGAACTAGAACATCACATATAAGAATTTGGGATTGGTTTGGTGGTTTGAAGATAGTAATTGACATCATTGCTTTGCTATTAGAAAAATTAAACTCTGTAGTCAAAGGCATGCAGTAACAAAACCAATTACTTATCATCTGTAGCTGCTGGAATGAAGTGCTTATGAAAGGAAAGACTGTGGAAGACCAATTTTTTTTTTTGCAATAGAATATTAGGGTGGAATTATGAAGTGGAATACCTTCTTCTGACAGTACTGTAAAGCTTATATACAGCCCTCAGATAATGACACAGTCAGAGAATTAGAACTAATTTGACTGTCCTAAAAACACCTTTTATTTTATCTAACTAGGAGGGTTGAGGATTTTGAAAATTGAATCCTAATTTTGATCACGTAAGTAACTGAGTTACAATGTAAATTGGATTCAAAGCCTTATCTGGTCTCTTATTTAAAAAATCAGGGCATTTATCAGAATAGAGTAGAATTCTGAGACTTAAATAGTATGTTCAATAAGTTTATATGAATCTATAACATTTTTGCCCCAACAAGCTTATATGAATATTTTTTGTGCTTGGTTTACTGGGTTGGTGTGATGCATTATATTTAAGTTCTTTGAACACTATGGATCCCCCAAAAGTGTCTGAATGACTGAGGCTTTGTAAATTAAGGGACACTTGTGTGAATAAAGTGATTTGATGGTTTTAACAAGGCCAGATTTAAGTAGAACCAAGAACAAGACTCAGAACAGAACAAGACTTTGCGACCAGTCCAGGTGCTGTTAAACTCTCCCATTGGGCAGTATCACATAATAGATCCGATAGCATCTGAACTCGTTTATGGATACTGTATGGAGCATTTGATAAGTATTAGTAAAATTACAGCTCAAGGCAGCACCCTAGAGTTATGGAGCAAAGTCGTGCTTTCTTATACAGAAAAATATTCTCCTTTTGAGAATCAGTTCCTGAGCCGCTACCACACCCTTGAATGGACTGAACTCCTGACCATAGGATACTTGCAACCCGAGCTGCTCATAATATAGTGGATGGACCTAAGTCATAAAATTGGGCATGCAAGGCAGCTTTCAGTCACCAAGTGGAAGTGACATACATGAGATTTGACTCAAGTCAGACATGAAGCCATAAGTAAGCATCATGTACATGTGGCTCAGGTTTCTATGAAATATATTCCTGCTCCATTAACATCTATCTCTCCTTCAACTCATGTTTTATGGCCTCATGAGTAATTCCCTATCACTATCTGAATGTGAAAGGGAAAAAAAAAATGGCCTGGTTTATACATGTTTGTGCTTGATATGCTGATGTAACCCTAAAGTGGACAATTGCACTATTAAAGCTTCGCTTAGGGGTGGCATTGAAGAGCAGAGGGGGAGGGAATTCCATCCAATGGGCAGAGTCTTGTGCTATGCATCTGTTGTTCACTTTACATGAAAGAAGATATGGCTAGAGATATGGATCTAAGTCAATTTGTGGGTAGTGATAAACATTTGGAAGAAACACTATTGGAAAACTGGTGAAGATTTATGTTATGCATGGAGATATCTGTATCCTCTAAGAATATTCACCAAAAGGCATCCTGTCCCAATGTGATTTTCAATAGATGAGAAAAATGACAAGCTCTATATACTTTCAGTGGGTTTATGAACAATGTGACCAACTGTAGTGATAGGGATGGAGGTTTAGTCACAGATCAACAGTTATAGGTTACCCCTAGATAAGGTTTTCTAGCTACCACCACAGTTGCATTCCCAATCTCAGAAACCAGGGCTGGACCCCTGATACAGCATTATTCCCCGGGGCAGGATAGAACCAGCCACTTGAGGACCAGATAATTAATTGGATCTCTGCAATCATAGAGACGACAGCAATTTGTCCTCACTGGAACAGATTCTTTTTCTGGGTATTCTTATTCTGGCTTTCTCTGTTCCAATCACTTCTGTTTGCACTTACTTGAATTGTTTACAATCAAAGTGTCCAAACAACACAGCTTTTGACCAGTGTACTCATTTAACAGCAAAATAAGGGAGGCAGGGTGCTTACATCCCTAGAATTCACTCACTGACTTTATCAGACCTTAACCAGTAGCCCAGTGGAAACAGTGAAATGGTGTCATGAAGGCTCATGTGTGGTAGTGTTTGAGTAACATGAAGAGCTGACGTATTGTGCTACAAGTGAGGTGTGTTCTCTGATTTTCTAATATGTGATACCAAAAGCTCGGCCTCTGTGCACTGTTGCTGAATCAAATCTCAGAGACGGAGTTTTGGGTGAAGGAGAAAAAAATAGCTTTATTGCTTTGCCAGGCAAAGAGGGACACAGTGGACTCATGCTCTCAAAACCTGTGTCCCAACCCGGGAGGATTTGGTGAGGAGTTTTATAGCAATGGTTCAAGGACTGGGTTGCTGATAAGATTAGGGTGTGCACAGGGCCTGCACTCCTTTAATCTGGTCTCAGGTAATCTCTTGATGAGTTGGTCTGGTTCCTTTAATCTGGCCTCAGATGGTCTTCTCTGGAATGAAGATTACTAACATCTTTCATTTGTTGGGGGTTTTAGTTCTGTAAAGAGCTCAAAGATACAGTTATGTGCATCCCTTGATGTGGAACCAGGACCCTGCCCTAAGGCTGAACTATTGTTTCATGGCTGCTCCTCCCTTGTCTCTGCATCCCCTCCCTTCCCTAATTAGCAACTGTTTGAATCTGCCCTTTAGAACTCAGGGAAACTCATGGAGTCTGGAGTCTGTTCCCTACAAACAAGGAATGGGGGACACAGGAAGGCTTCTGTGCCCAGGAGTCCCACAGGGTCCTGCTCAGTTGCATATGTGGTTCCATTTCTCCCGTAGTAAAAAACAAACAAAACAAAAAACAACAAAACAAACAACCAACCAAAAAAACATGATCTGGGAACAAAGGATGAAAGTGAAGGTAGCTTCTCTCTTTATTGCCCCTAAAAACTCAGACAAAATTTTTGCTTTCTGTCCCCACAATTTTGAGTTTGCTTGTTTAGAGGATCTAGTAACAATGCTGTTTCCATCAGGATACAGAACAACTGTTCCACTGAATTGGAGCCTGAGATTTGCCAACTGGTCACTGAGTTCTTTCTGACACTGAATGCACAAGCAAAGTAGTGGATTACTCTACTGAGTTAAATGATTGACCCAACAGGGCATGGAAGGAATGGTCTGGAACTCAGGAGGTTGCTTAGAACACTTTATAGTACTTTGTGTCCAATAGCAGCATTAATGAAAGGCTACAACCAATTATAGGCAGAACCACTAATACCTCAGTTGTTTCCTGAATGACAGTTTGGGTCACCCTAAATAGTAGTCAACTGAGATGCAAGCTCAGGGCAAAGGAAACATGGAATGGGCAGAAGAGGCAGGGATTCTGGCCATATGACTGCTTGCAGAAATGGACATGGTAGTAATTATTAATATTTTCCTTGCTTGTTTCATTGTATATGCATTTTTCATATATCAACAATTTTCCCTCCCTATATTATTTATTATAAGCTGTATTATCAACGTTAACAGTGATTAATGCTATAAATTTAATGCTAAGCTACAGGATAACAAAGGGAGATCTTGACTGTGCTAGAAAAAGAATTTTACCCAAAGGTGAATACAGGAACGTAATGGAATTTACATCTTGACCTTTTGGGAAGAGGTGGGGCAGGTCATCAGTTGATCAAGGAATAGTTCCATCGTGATAGATGAAAGAAGGGTGTTCCTTTTGTTGTTATTCGAAAGTTTAATTATGTCTGAAAGGGTCAATACGGCTGTTGAGTAGGCCAAAGTGCATTGCAGAAGAGATGCTGGAAACGACACTTCCCAGAATCTGCTTCCTTATAAACTGACAGATTCTCATCTGTTAATAAGAGTCACCAGTGAGATTTAGAAGCTAGAAGAGGAAAGGCACCAGAGGGAGTAGGAGAGAGGTGACTGGGGAAGACCATATGTGTCAGGTTCAAAGCAACTGTATTATACTCAGAACGTATAGAATGGCTTCTATTTTCCTTACTGAAGCCTGATTGATTCAGTGAGAAAACAAAACAAAAAAATGCCCTCCTCTGGGTTAAGAATAAAATGATTATTCTTCATCAGCTTTCCTCCAGTCCAAACCCTGGAGGCATTTAAATTTGTGACACTGGAATGCACAATTATTTATCATGGGTGATAAAAATGGCTTAAACTAGTTCTCTGCCCTCAAGCAGCTTTGGAAACAGAACATATACATTAAGAGAAAATAAAAACATTAAGTACCATGACCTAAGAATGAGATGAAGGTACAGAGGAAATCTCTCCAAAATTTCAAGGAGGTAGCCCCAACTTCTCCTTCTCACTTCAGAGCGTTTGCAGGAACTTTCTCCCTTGCCTGGGGACGGTTTCCTTCAAAGCCCAGCCCTTTTCCAGTCTTAGGATCTCAGCCTCAATGTCACTTCTTCCTCGACTGACCACTCAACCTGAATTAAGTTTTCTTATTCTTTTTTGGAGCACCCAGTTTCTTTACCTTCACTGTGTTAATTACTCTTTGAAATGATTTCTTTATCTCCGTATCTATGTGCTTAGCCTGTATCTCCTCTACTAGACTGTAAACTCCGAAAGGGCTAAGGTCATCTATGTCTTTTTGTAAACTGCTTCATATCCAGTGCCTAGAGAACAGTAGATGTTCAATAAACATTTGTTGAATGAATAAGTTTTTAGTGAAGCAGAGACAGTAAGGGATGGGTGAAAACAAAAAATCTTCTCAAAAAAGAAAGACATTGGTATTTGATTCAGTGATATCAGTGAATAATGTGAAATAATGATAAGGGTTTGTTCCTTCATTCCCTGTGTTCTGAGAAAGCAGAATAGTGGCATTCCAATATTTACTAAAAGATAGACTGTCCAGGGAATAGTTCGTATAGTCTGCAATTTCTCTTATGTTGTAATTCCAACTGATTGTATTCATAAGCCTTCATTTTTACATAGTATCTATAAAATGAAAGTATTTTGTATGATATTTATAAAAGGAAAGTTCTCAGGTGCAATTAAAATAAGTATATCTGATGGGGCTACACATGGAATTATTTAGCAACAATTAATGTTTTTCAGAAGGCTTTTTAAATAGAAATCTTTGCCTAATGAACAAAAAAAAACAAACTAAAACGATGTTTTGATAATTTCAAGACATACTGTAAACACTGTGAAAAGACCTGCCTCCTTGTTTTTTTTGTTTGGTTGTTTTTTTTTTTTTTTTTTAATAAATTTATTTTTTATTTTTGGCTGCATTGGCTCTTCGTTGCTGCGCACGCGTCTTCGTTGCGGTGCACAGGCCTCTCATTGCGGCGGCCTCCCCCGTTGCGGAGCATGGGCTCTAGGTGCACGGGCTTCAGTAGTTGTGGCACTCAGGCTCAGTAGTCGTGGCTCGCAAGCTCTAGAGCACAGGCCCAGTAGTTGTGGTGCACGGGCCCAGTTGCTCCACGGCATGTGGGATCCTCCCCGACCAGGGCTCGAACCCGTGTCCCCTGCTTTGACAGGCGGATTCTCAACCCCTGCACCACCAGGGAAGCCCCCTGCCTCCTTGTTTGAAGCTACACTGATCAATGCATTGACCTTTGTCTGGGACTGCATTAACCTCTTTCTACAGTGGAGAAAGTTGTTGAGAGCTCTGCTATTTTTCTTATTTGGAAACTTTCACTACGATACAAAGCATTTTTTGGCAGGCTGCGTTATTTCCATTCATACTAAGAGAAGAGAGAGCCATGTCTACTTCTGCATGTAGTACGTACAGCTACAGTTTGTGTAATCCAAAATATAATGTGAAAGGACTCTCTGACGTATTTAGACCCAAAGCAAGTTTGCGTAGTTCTCACAAGCAGGGCTTGTGCTTACATTATGTGCATCATTACATGATTTATAATAAACTGCATGCATTTAATATTTAGCGAGAGAACCGTCTGCTTGTTCCCTACTAATGGATTCTCCCAAGAAGATGAAATTTTATTTTGATTAGATCAAACTCAAGAATATTTAAGATACGAAGTCCTCTGTATTACTGGATTCTAGTGGCCCTCTCTGTTTAAATCTGGACATTTCTTTTTAAAATAATGTGATAGGGCTTCCCTGGTGGCGCAGTGGTTGAGAGTCCGTCTGCCGATGCAGGGGACACGGGTTCGTACCCCGGTCTGGGAAGATCCCACATGCCGCGGAGCGGCTGGGCCCGTGAGCCATGGCCGCTGAGCCTGCGCGTCCGGAGCCTGTGCTCCGCAACGGGAGAGGCCACAACAGTGAGAGGCCTGCGTACCACAAAAAATAATAATAATAATAATAATGTGATAGTATCTCTGTTACCTTAAAAAATGTTAATACAGATTAGTTAAATGAGGTATTACATATTCGGTTAACTTAAAGTCTAGATTAAAACTAATTAAAGAATTTTAAAAATGCCATTTTAATTCTTTTTTTAGTATACTGAACCACAGGTTACCTCACTGATGCTGTTCCAGCCCCTTAAGTTTTACATTTTCGTCATTTGAGCAGAGAGCAACACTGACACGATCGTATCAGGAGGAAAGCGAGGTTATTTGGAGCAGCATCACACCACTTCTAATTAACTCCCTACCTTAAGGCCACTTCCAGTGCATCAGTCAACCGCTGACAAATTTGGTCATGTAACAAACAACTGCAGACGCTTCCAAGCCATTTACCAATAAGCATTAATTTCTCTCACATCTAAGTGTGCTGGGGCAGCTCCTCCAGGCTGCATTTAGCTGCACAGCTCTGCAGGGACTCTGCTCCTAGCCTGTTTAGTCTGGGGCCCAAGAAGAGGGAGAGCAACCATCCAGCGGAAGCTGCTTTCACAGCAATGACAGGAGACCAAGAGGCAACCTGGAAACAGACAAGGCCTCTCAATGCCTAGGTTTGGAACCAGCACGCTATCACTTATGCCCAAGTTCCTTTGACCAAAGCAAGTCTTTGGCTGAGCTCCGAAGTCACTGAAATACAGTTTGTACTTTTGTGGGAGGAAATGCAAAGTTGCCTGGAAAAGAGGATGTGAAAAAAGCAATAATAGTTCAGTCTATCACTGCCAGCAACCACTGACCTTCAGTATCTTCAACCACCTGTTAGGCCTTAGGTATATAGTGTCCGAGATGATTTTCTCTGTTAAAATCGTGGCAACCCAAAATGCTTTGGATATGATGGCAGGAACAGCAGCAGTGACAACATAAACTTCACTCTAAGAAAAACAAAAATAGTTCAAAGGTTAAAATTAATAATGACTTAACCTGAAATTTAAAAATTAACAAAAATTAACAAAATGCCTAACATAGAATTAACTCACATCTCAGTGGGTGTTAAATTGGAGATAGGAGAGCCCAGAAGAAATAATCCTCAATTTTATTCCCTTAGTCAGCCTGAAACATCCCTTTGCCAGCAAGGTCCTGTAAGAGAAATATTTAAAGATATTCCATAGTTAATTTTACCTGTTTTTAGTTTTATTTGTTTATAGTTTCATAGCTAAATAATCAGGTGTGTTTTTGAGGATAGTTCTAATGGCATATCCGACATAATAAAATTTTGTAGGATATTACTAATGACACAGAAATTTTAAATTGTGTTATTTAAGGAAACACACCTACTCAGTTTCTCATACGGCTTGTGAGAGGTACTCATTTGTCTGTGAGTGTGGGTTAGCTTCAGAAACTTTGCTCCGTGCACTTCTCTGCAGTCCTCTGGAATATTCTCATCCTCTTTTCCCTTTTCTCCTATGGTTGCCAGCTATGTAAAATGAAACATCATGCTACTCTTTGCCCATCAGAGGGTATCATGACAAAGATAACCAGACATTTGTTGAACCACTAAAGCAGTACACTAACATACCCGAAGTATAAACTCATTTTAAAGACTAAATTCTGTTCACTTTCTAAATTTTCTTCTGTGAACATTTTACATGTTGTCTTTCAGAATGCAGTATAAGAAACCAACAAAGAACATTAGCTTATTTATAAATTTCTAGTATGCAGTATTCAATGCAGATATTCTTTTTAGCTCTGAGAGAACTGGGGTTATAGAGCTAAAACCACTAACCATCTTCTCAGCTACATCATATTCTTAGTACTGCTATCACTGGTCTCTGTGTGAGAGACTAAATATGTATTTTTACACAATGCATAAACTCTTCTCCACTTGTTTCTTCTGGTGGAAATTCTAGAGCAAAACTGTTGTTCATAAGGTCAAAGTTTTGTCTTGTGCTATTATTAATTTATTCAGCCAGCCAATGCTGATACTCAGCTGGTCTACACCAGTATAACCATGCTGCCTATGAAAAATTTAAAAGATGTATGTAACAGCTGGTAAATAGGAGCTGTCATGAGCCCCCGTGAGCACTACTTCCCTCAAGGAACCCCTCAGTTCTGAGAACATGGCAACTACATGGCCCGCCTCTGGCATTCCAGCGACCTCTGGGACCCTTTCCTGCACTAACCATACCAGGCATCTCTGCTCACTGGTCAACTCCCAAGGCATACCAGTTTTTCAGTATTTTTAATATCATCGTTATAGCCATGGGGAGAAAATGTTTCATAATAAATGTGATCTTAAAAAGGAAATAGGAAAAGAGAGACTCAATTGTAGGAAGTGGTAAGGTAGTAGTGAAAAAATCACAGTGGATAGGCACACTACTGTTGAAGTCAGACAGTGTTCAGTTCCAACCCAGGTTCTGTCACGTAATAGTTGCATGTTCTTGGTAAGAATTCAACCACACACTGAGCCTCAAGTTTCTCGTCTTTAAAATGAGCATGATAAAACCCATTTCGCCTGGGATAATATTTGAAACATGAGGTAATTTTTATTTATTTATTTATTTTTGGCTGCACTGGGTCTTCTTTGCAGTGGCTTCTCATTGCGGTGGCTTCTCTTTTTACGGATCACAGGCTCTAGGCGCGCGGGCTTCAGTAGTTGTGGCACATGGGCTCAGTAGTTGTGGCGCACGGGCTTAGTTGCTCCTTGGCATGTGGGATCTTCCTGGACCAGGGTTCAAACCCGTGTCCCCTGCATTGGCAGGTGGATTCTTAACCACTGTGCCAGCAGGGAAGTCCGAAACATGAGGTAATGTTTCAAAGGGCCTGACTCCATTGTAAACAATTAAGAAATACCATCTATAATCACCACTGTGTCCAACATAAAGGAGCAAGTAGAATTTGCATCCTCATACTCCTGATGCCTCTCCTTCACTCAGCGCCCTGACCCAGCTGCTGTAACAAGCACCGACAGCAGAGGGGGCTTCTATTCGGCTCTGTAGAACTTGGCATCTAAGGTTGATGGAAGACAAAGAAAACCCTATTTACTTCTCCTAACTTGCTACAGGGTATTGGTAGTCTGGTTGTCTGTGGGTAGACTTAGTATCTTGATTAGCTCTCCTGAGAATGCCTCTGGAAACCGTTAAGTGAAGTGGGACGTGGAAGACTGGCTAATACCTATGGTGGCTTCAAAATAGTCTGCAGAGGTCTGGTTGCTGAGAATTGTGAAATGTTTGTTACCTTGACAATCACAGGCAGTACAAGGCTGAGTTTTGAGTGACCTTAGATTCCTTTGCAGTTCCTTATGGGGATGAATGATTTGTATGTCTAATCCATGAATGGCAAAGACGTGTTCTTTAACAAGATTAATGAAGCTTGCCTAAAGCATTTTGTATGCTAGGCCCAATGGCATGGCTTCCTTAAAGACTTGCAGGTAACGTTTCTAGAATGCTGGCCCCAGGGAGGACTAAAACCTTCTTTAATACCAGGTGAAATTCCAGATTGGGGGCATAAGTATATCTTCCGTTCCCTCTGATATATAATCTCAGAATTTGGATTAATCCTGAACACTATGAGAAAGATTTTTTCTTCCTTTTTTTCCCTTTTTATCTTTTAATCGTTGATGATTTGGATAAGACTTGGATGACTTCTAGACCTAGTACCTCCCCTTAATAAATCAATTCTGACCCTGTGCTTTTACATTAGGCTAACAAACAGTAAAGACAAGGTTTTTGATATCTTTGCTCTGAGGAAATTCTGGACTATCATCTTCCTTGCCCTGATGTTCCTGACTT
Source organism: Pseudorca crassidens (assembly GCF_039906515.1). Classification (NCBI taxonomy): domain Eukaryota; kingdom Metazoa; phylum Chordata; class Mammalia; order Artiodactyla; family Delphinidae; genus Pseudorca; species Pseudorca crassidens. Next base: position 73,829,593 of record NC_090302.1, on the reverse strand, counting down.
TCTAATCATGGTCTGGTTTTATCTCTCTTTCTCAGTCTCACACTTATTCTTTTCAGTCTGACTGTGATAAACACAAATCTCAGTCTATAAACACAGAAATGTACTCTCGTCGTTTATCTATAATTGAAAGTATTTTCTCGGATGTTGTATTAGTTATTTATTGCTGTGCAACAAATACCCAAAATCTTAACAGTCAACAGCTGACATTGATTATCTCACACAGTGTCTGAGGCTCAGGAACCTGGGAGTGCCTGAGCTGGGTACCTCTGCCTCAGGGTCTCCCATGAGGCTGCAGTCAAGCTGTCAGCTGGACATGCAGTCTCCAACACTTGGCCAGGACTAGAAGATCCTCTTCTATGGTCACTCATGAGGCTGTTGACAAGGGTCGGTTCATCATCACATAGGTCTCTCCACAGGGCTGTCCTTCACCATGGCAGCTGGCTTCCCACTAGAGTGAGCAGTGAGAGAGACAGCAAGAAGATCTCTTTCATAGCTTTATCTCAGAAGTGACGTACCGTCACTTATGCTTTATTCTGTCGGTCATGCAGACCAACCCTGATACAGTGTGGAAGAAGGCTACACAAATGATGGAGGTGGATCATGGGGAGGCCACAGATATTTTCCCTCCCCGTTTTGCTAGATATAGAAACTTGATTACAGTCAATGGAAGCTTTCCCCCCAAGCCCCATTCCTGGAGCTGCATGTAAATCTTTACATAGCAACACATCTCGGGTTTTTTTGTTTGTTTGTTTTTTGAGAGGGTGGAGTTAAGGGGCCGGTATATCTGGTCTTTGGCATTATTATATATCCACCCTAAAAATTGATGACAAGCTATTAAAGACATTGCTAGCACCTCTCCCACTTAACATCCAGCAGGAGTGTGATCTGTTTGTGCCCCCAAAGATTTACTCATTTCCCTTTAAATGTATTAGGACACTGCTAAGCACTCCTTATTCCAGATGGAGGGTGGAGAGTCTCTAGACCTGCACTGTGCAATATGGTAGCTACTAGCCACGCATGACTGTTGAGGGCTGGTGTATGAAATATACATATATTTTGAAGACTTAATTGAACAAAGTAAAATATCTCATTAATAGTTTTATGTTGATTACATGTTGAAATAATATTTTAGTTACATTAAGTAAAATACAATATTAACATTAATTTCATGTTTTTAATTTACTGTTTTAAAATTGGCTCCTGGAAAACATAAAAGTACATACGTGGCTAGCATTTGCGGCTCACCTTACATTTCTAATGGACGGTGCTAGTCTAGATACTTGCATGTAAGATGGCAGTATGAAGGAAATGCCTTCCTATCCAATACAAGAGCCTCAGTTGTCCCTTCAAGGCAGTGTCTGGTGAAAGAGGGTAAGAAGGATTAGATTCGAGTGAGAAAAGTCAGAAGTAAACATCATAGAGTCTGAGGACAATGGTGTGGGTAGCAGATACTGTCAACACCTTGCCCATGTGCCTCAGGACTCATCATCCCATAAACACTGACTGGTTCTTCCTGAAAACACTCGAACACTGCCTGAAGAGTGTTCTCATAGCAGGGATATCCTCAACTTACAAGTATGGAGGATGGAAGGGCTGTGCATTAAATGTTCTTGAGAACAGCCTTCAACCAAGGTGAATGGAAATTGATGGATACGTGTCCCAGTTTCTTTGCACCTCTTGTGGGATTATTCTGCGGTGGGTTCTGCATCTTCTCCCAGGATCGTCCCAGATGTGGATTCCCAGTTGCCTGTAGCAGTAAACAGCCCACTAAATACCTTGTTAAGATTTTCTTCTCTTCCTTCTCCTCTACTGGTATTCCTGGGGTCACTTCCCAGACAGACTTCTTTTGCTCAATCCTGTTTGTAAGGTCTGCTTCTGGAGAAATCCAGCCTAAGACAGAATGTGTATGATATGTACGTGCCTTCACGTAAGAGCATACAGGCGCAAAAACAGCCTAAGCTATTTCCGTTTAGTGCCAGTGTTCATGGATAAACTTGACATCCCAATTCTCCATGAATGTTTTCTTAATATACTTGCTATCTTGTGCTCTGGTTCTGCATTCATGTCTCACTATTCTGTCCCTGCTAATGCCCTAGCTCCTCCCCTCAAAACCACATCCTCTGAGTGGCTCTGTTCACAAAGCCCTTAGAGTTGCCAAGTTGGGCCAGGTTCTAGAAATATAGGCCATATGTGACAGCCTAAAAGTTTTCCTTCTGACATTTGTAGGAAGGAAAATCAGCCTCCTTCCTCTGAAGTTTGCTTGAAAATGGCCCTTTACCTTCCAGCATCCCCATATTGTGACAAGTTGATAAGCACTCTGCTTTCACCCTCCAATTTTCTCCATCATAAATAGGTTTCCATTTGTAACCCATGTGCGCAGTTTCACCTAGAAGCGGGGAAGAAGGCACACTGCCCTATTTTAGCTCAGCAGGGCTGGAGCACTGGAGAAGATGAAAGGTCAGAGTCACCGACCGCAAGTGTGTCTGAATGATGGTGCTGACAAAATCAGAATGTGCTTTCCTGGGGAACGTGGCCCTTGCGATGTACAGGCCAGGCTATCTCAGCATCTAGGTTGCATTAAAGCAAGCACAGTAATAATAACAATAGAGAATAATAACAAGAGAGAATTTACCATTTCTGGTAGGTCTAGTGCTTTGTAGGCTATGAAACACTTTCCCAAATATCTTCTCCTTTGATTCTTTCAACAACATTTTGAGAGAAGCAAGTGTTATCGTGAATATTCTGGTGATTTCTTTGGCACTGAAATCATACCCATCCATATTCTTGTAATAGCTAATTTGTAATACCCAGCTTTATGGCTTTAAGGACACATCCAGGGCTGGTGGAGCGGGTAAAACTGTGTGCAAGTATCATATGATACGAGAACACTCAGTATTTGCAACATTAATTTCCAACAGCGATTTGACCAATTTAACTCATTGTACCCCAATCCCTAACCATTTTCTTTATCTTGCTTCTGTCCATAAACTATACAGATATGACCCACTTGCTTAATTTCTTAATCAATACACTAATCCTTGCCATTAGCATAGAACTTGATTTGGAAAGTACTCTGGGTAACAGACTCCTTGGTTTGGTCCCAAGACTGCTTCCCAAGTATTGCCAAGAGTTGACATTCTTTGCGAGTATGGCACAGATTTGCAGGGGAAGCTGAAAGCTGAGAGACAAATGTTTTGTTACCATGTTGTTGTTTCACCCGCTTATTTGGAAACACTACAGGAAAATACAAACAGATGTGTTGGGAAAGCGGCACTGTCAGAAGGCTACGTTCTATGGTGGGAAAATGCGAAATAAATGATTGAATAAATGGACAAAAGTGAAAAAGACTTTGATATGTCACATAAGGTGGGAATTAGTGTACCATAAAATGATGCTGTGTTACCAAGCGAGGTGAGTTCATGACAGTTACCAGAGAATCCAGGCGTCAGTCAGCATTCCTGATGGATGTACGTGGCTTCCATTTATACAGAGGTCATAGTGCTATACTAGAATGTAAGCTGCAGAAGGACCAGACTTTGTGTATCCTGTTTCCCACTGTATCACCAGCTCCCACACAGTGTCTGGCACGTAGAGAGCACGCACACGTTTTTTAAAAATAAATGAGTACCTAAGTGATAAACGAACTTGGCATGTAGTCTATAGTAATTGCATTTCCATTCTGAAGCTACTGGTGTCCTGTGGTGTCTGAGAAAGAAAAATATAAGCTTGTTTTAAGGAAGAAAGTTGAACAGCCCCTTTAAATTTTCTCACACCTCCACTAATGAAGCAAAGGAAAATTCACTTACGTTTTGTATTTCCCAGTCAAGAGTGGTCTAACCATAGGGCTGAATGATACTTTTAAAATGCCGGGGAAATAACCCACCAGTTTAATCTGTACAATGCTTAGCCCAAATATCCTCTACATTAACAATATTGTGCAAGAGAGAGTCTGGGGGTCATTAGAGGACCTGAAAACGCCCTGCAATATGTTTGTACAAGATTAGCCCTTCGTCGAAAAGATGTATTCATTCCCGATATGGCCTGTGTCAGGGTTGCTGGCCTTAATGCATGGAACTTTTCCAGTTCGTCAAGGCAAGCATGCCCAGAGCTATTTTCTAGATTTGAAATAAAAGAGCAAGATGTGGTAAGCCTGAAACCTTTGTTACTATTTCCATTCCCCTCTTCTCTATTTCCTGCTTGCTTTTTTACCCACCTGTTTTTCTCTCCTTGCTCAGTAAACAGAGCTGCCCATATGGCAAGCTGTGATAATCTTCCTCACCCCACTCTCCATCCGTGCATTTGGCTTTGGTTTTAATACCAGCGAGTTTCAAATATTGAAACAAAGGCAGCCATTCTTCTCCATTCACTACGGGCTCCACTCAGAGCTATTTCCTTAAAGATCTGAATGAATCCAAAATCTAGCCAGTGCTCCCCTAGTGTGGCTTGTATACGTTCCTTCTTCTGTCCTGTCTCTGGCTAGTCAACTTTATTTTCTTGTCAATGCAGATCTTTGATTCTGGTACTAAAAAAAAAATCTGTGTTTTAACTGAAAATACTCACAGGTATTTTGATTTTAATTTGGTGCTGTGTATTTTATAACCATGTTCAAAGAGATGGGAAAAGCAATACATCCAAAAGCTATCCACTCAATATGGGACATGTTATGCTGCAGAGTCCAGCCACACAGAGATCTTAAAACACAGAAGTTTAGCTCATGGTACATCCCTGTCCCCAACTGGCAGGGAGTTCTGCCCATCAGAATCATTCAGAATTCCAGGCTGGCAAGTGGGCCACCATTTCAAATGTGGGTACTCCAGCCAGCATCTCCAACGTCCCTGGCCTCAGTCCAGGGAAAGCTTGAACTCTAGAGCAGTGCTTTTCAAACTTTGATTTGAGTGAGCTCACCTGAGGATCTTGTGAAAATGCCAGGTTTGCTTCAGAATATCTGGGCAGGGTCTGAGAATCTATATTTCTAGGAAGAGCTCAGGTGATGCTGCTGTTGCTCCCTTTTTTTCCGTAGCAGAAATCTAACCAGGCAATGAAATGTTCTGGCCCAGAGGTACAGTTTCATTAGGCACATGCATCCTCCCAGCCACAAGGGAGCTGAGAAGTACAAGCCCATCACACCCTCAAATGAGAGAACTGAGAATATTTGGTGAATATCCAGAAACATTAACATGGTTATTTATATAGCACAGAAGTAAAGTGAATACTTTTTTTTTTTTTGCACACTTTGTAAGCTAAACTTGTCAGTGTGTTAAAATGTTAATAAAGAAATTGGCAGGGATTCTTAATACCAGGATGTATATCAGACTTAGTCATGGGGACTTTTTAAAAACACAAATATCTGATAATTCTAGGGTAGGTATGGTTAAGGCTTGGATATTTGTAATTTTTCTTTTCATAAACTGCTTAGGTAATTCTCAAGGCAGGATTGAAAAACACTGAAACACTAAGCATTTCTCAAGGTATAAAAGCACAATTTGAAGAATGCTTTTGATCACTGATATCACACATCAGTGAAGCATACCATAAAAGCTGTTGTATTTTAATTATAATAGAATGTAAATATATGCCTGTGACAACAAATGTTTCTTTAATTTTTCCCCAATTAAAACAAAAATCTCTTTTTGTTTTCTTTTTTAATTACTGTTAATACCTAAGGGAAAACTTTCCATTTAGGGAATCACCTATGGCACGTTATTCAAATTGCTCAAATATGAAAATGTGTTACCCAAAATGCTGATTTATTCAAGTTTGTGAGATAGTTGAAAGAAAGAAAGGCTGTCACGGAAGGCTGGAAAGCAGGGAAGGAAGGAAGGGGAGGAAAGAAGGAAGGGAGGCGAGGAAGGAGCTGATGTGTGGCCCAGAACCACAGCAGCTGAGGGAACACGTTGAGTGCCAACACTGGGATCAGCTAATAGGGAGCTCAGCCTCAGATCAAGTTTTAATGATTTATGAATATCATTAAAGTGAATCTCCTGGTGCAAGTTATTTCGCCTCTCTAAAACTCAGTTTTCTAATATTTAAAATGAAGACTATAACTACCTCACAGACTGTTGTTAATTAAGCTAAGTGAGAAAAAATGCAAATCTCTTAGCACAGAGGCTAAGACATTGTTATCCATCAAAATGGGTAGTTACTGTTTTTGTTGGCGTGATAGGAAGGCTCTGGCTACAATATTGCTGTGACGGCACTGGTGATAGAAAAAATAACAATCTCTTTAATTTCCTTTGGAACTGTATAGTATATACAAAGAATTTACCATCATCCCTTGGTATCCCTGAGGGATTGGTTCCAACATCTACAGATGCTCAAGTCCCTTATATAAAATGGCGTAGCACCATGAATGCAGTCGGCATCCGTAGCCACGGGTTCCCCATCCTTGCATTCAACCAGTTGCAGATTGAAATCTCACAGTTGAAAATCTGCAATCGGTTGAATCTGCACACAGGAAACAGGATACAGAGGGCCAACTGCATATTTTCTTTCAATAGTCTGTGTCATCGAACTGTGGTAATGTTTGGAGTTAAGGGTTGCTGTTAACATGTACAAAATTAATGAAATGTAGGTTAGATCTGTTGGGCTTCCCAACACGGTGATTTGGGCGAAGGCCACACAAGATAAACAAAAAGGGTGTAAAGGGGAAAATTACGTCATGATGAGATCTGTTTCATCTCTGTAACACTGTGGTTAGGAAAACAGGCTCTTAAATCTCAAAGACAGACATCTGTCACTTCCTAGTTACGTGGCCAGAGTCAAGGAACTTACCTTATCGAAGTAAGGGTTTCTTCTTCCATAAAGTGGGTGTGAAAATATGACTACTATAGAGATGTTGTTATGCTGTTGTTATTTCCAGTATTGGCTGAGAAAGAAAAAAAAAAAGAGAGAGGCTTAAAGAGCTTCTGGGGCTTCCCTGGTGGCGCAGTGGTTGGGAGTCCGCCTGCCGATGCGGGGGACGCAGGTTCGTGCCCCGGTCCCGGAGGATCCCGCATGCCGCGGGACGGCTGGGCCTGTGGGCCATGGCCGCTGAGCCTGCGCGTCCGGAGCTTGTGCTCTGCGGAGGGAGGGGCCACGACAGTGAGAGGCCCGCGTACCACAAAAAAACCAAAAACAAACAAGAGCTTCTGTATAATATCACATAGGTTTTGAGCTAGCTTGTGAGCAAGGGAGCCTTAAAGTTCTCCTCAGCTTCATTAAACTTTAGATGGGCTTCTTTTTGACTCTAGACCCCTGAGTTCCCTTTACTTAAAGCATTTATGTTAGAAAACTTCACATTGTAAATAATTTTGATGGAGCAACTCATGGAAGACCAGTTCTTCTGTCAAACCAATTAGAAAAGCTGGAAACAGTTTTTAAAAATCTGATTGGAAAGGTCAGATTGCCACTGAGGCAAATGGGAAAGAAGAGATCCTCAAAAGTGGAGAAGACACTTTCCCCTCAGGGTACCTGCCAGTTGTGGTCCTGGGATGGTGAGAGTCTGAGAAACAGGCAAAGCACAAGAACCAAGGCAGATAAGCAGATGGGGTCTTTTCAATCACATGGGGCTGGTGAATAATTTTCATGTGGGATGGCTAAATAAGGCTGGGGGATAAGGATCTCAGACAGTTCAGAGATAGGGGAAAGTGAACACTGGAGACATTTTCCCTTTGAGGCACATACGGAATTCTTAAGATGGTCATGGTAAGAGGCTAAGAAGTGAAAACAAAAAGCTACTGCAAAGGAGAGTCGAGGTTTCAACATGCTCAGGTAGCTGAGGAAGCAGTCATTGGCGTTCACGTTCTCCCAAGGAGGGGGCCCTAATAAACACTCCAGGCTCTCAGCTGGAACCCCTGCAGAGCTACATCCTGAGAATGGGGGCAAATTAAAGGCATCTCAGCCTAACCAACACTATAAACCAACTCAGAATCAGATTGTATCTGACAGGATTGAGGTGATCTGCCTTCCACTCAAGCCGCCTCCCAGAAGACAGGTGAAGTATTTATGGAGAAAGAGAATGTGGCCCAGAGATTACAATTTTTTTTTTATTGGAGTACAATTGCTTTACAATGTTGTGTTAGTTTCTGCTGTACAGTGAAGTTAATCAGCTATGTGTATAAGTATATAAGGATCTCCTTCTTGGATTCTTTCTTGGATCTCCCTCCCCACCCCATCCCACCCATGTAGGTCATCACAGAGCACCGAGCTGAGCTCCCTGTGCTCTACAGCAGGCTCCCACTAGCTATCTAGTTTACACATGGTAGTGTATTTATGTCAAACCTAATCTCCCAATTCATCCCACCCTCCCCTTCCCTGCCGTGTCCACCTGTCCATTCTCTACATCTGCATCTCTATTCCTGCCCAGCAAATAGGTTCATCTGTACCATTTTTCTAAATTTCACATATATGCGTTAATATGCGATATTTGTTTTTGTCTTTCTGACTTATTCTGTATGACAGACTCTGGGTACATCCACATCTCTACAAATGACCCGATTTCATTTCTTTTTATGGCTGAGCAATATTCCGTTATATATATGTACCACATCTTCTTTATCCATTCATCTTTCAATGGACATTTAGGTTGCTTCCATATCCTGGCTATTGTACATAGTGCTGCAGTGAACACTGGGGTACATGTGTCTTTTTGAATTATGGTTTTCTCTGGATATATGTCCAGTAGTGGGATTGCTGGGTCATATAGTAGTTCTATTTTTAGTTTTTTAAAGAACCTCCATACTATTCTCCATAGTGGCTGTATCAATTTACATTGATACCAACAGTGCAAGAGGGTTCCCTTTTCTCCGCACCCTCTCCAGCATTTATTGTTTGTAGACTTTTTGATGATGGCCATTCTGACTGGTGTGAGGTGATACCTCATTGTAGTTTTCATTTGCATTTCTCTAATGATTAGTGTTGTTGAGCAACCTTTCATGTGTTTGTTGGCGATCTGTATATCTTCTTTGGAGAAATGTCTATTTAGGTCTTCTGCCCATTTTTGGATTGGGTTTTTTGTTTTTTTGATATTGAGCTGCATGAGCTGCTTGTAAATTTTGGAGATTAATCCTTTGTCAGTTGCTTCATTTGCAAATATTTTCTCCCATTCTGAGGGTTGTCTTTTGGTCTTGTTTATGGTTTCCTTTGCTGTGCAAAAGCTTTGAAGTTTCATTAGGTCCCATTTGTTTATTTTTGTTTTTATTTCCATATCTCTAGGAGGTGGGTCAAAAAGGATCTTTCTGTGATTTATGTCATAGAGTGTTCTGCCTATGTTTTCCTCTAAGAATTTGATAGTGTCTGGCCTTACATTTAGGTCTTTAATCCATTTTGAGTTTATTTTTGTGTATGGTGTTAGGGAGTGTTCTAATTTCATTCTTTCACATGTAGCTGTCCAGTTTTCCCAGTGCCACTTATTGAACAGGCTGTCTTTTCTCCACTGTATATTTTTGCCTCCTTTATCAAAGATAAGGTAACCATAGGTGCGTGGGGTTATCTCTGGGCTTTCTATCCTGTTCCATTGATCTATATTTCTGTTTTTGTGCCAGTACCATACTGTCTTGATTACTGTAGCTTTGTAGCATAGCCTGAAGTCCAGGAGCCTGATTCCTCTAGCTCTTTTTCTTTCCCAAATATTGCTTTGGCTATTCAGGGTCTTTTGTGTTTCCATACAAATCGTAAAATTTTTTGTTCTAATTCTGTGAAAAATACAATTGCTAATCTGATAGGGATTGCATTGAACCTGTAGATTGCTTTGGCTAAGTATAGTCATTTTCACAATTGATTTTTCAAATCCAGGAGCATGGTATATCTCTCCATCTGTTTGTGTCATCTTTGACTTCTTTCATCAGTGTTTTATAGTTTTCTGAGTACAGGTCTTTTGACTCCTTAGGTAGGTTTATTCCTAGGTATTTTATTCTTTTTGTTGCAATGGTAACTGGGATTGTTTCCTTAATTTCTCTTTCTGATTTTTCATTGTTAGTGTTGAGGAATGCAAGAGATTTTTGAGCATTAATTTTGTATCCTGCAGACTTCCCTTGTGGTGCAGTGGTTAAGAATCAGCCTGCCAATGCAGGGGACATGGGTTCAATCCCTGGTCGGGGAAGGTCCCACATGCCGCGGAGCAACTAAGCCCGTGTGCCACAACTACTGAGCCTGTGTGCCACAACTACTGAAGTCTGCATGCCTAGAGCATGTGCTCCACAACAAGAGAGCCACTGCAATGAGAAGCATGCATGCTGCAATGAAGAGTAGCCCCCGCTCTCCACAACTAGAGACAGCCCACGCACAGCAACAAGGACCCAATGCAGCCAAAAATAAATAAATAAAATAAATAAATTTATATAAAAAAATTTGTATCCTGCAACCTTACCAAATTAATTGATTAGTTCTAGTAGTTTTCTGGCGGCATCTTTAGGGTTTTCTATGTATAGTATCATGTCATCTGCAAACAGTGACAGTTTTACTTCTTCTTTTTCAAATTGTATTCCTTTTATTTTTTCTCCTCTGGTTGCTGTAGCTAGGACTTCCAATACTATGTTGAATAATAGTGGCGAGAGTGGACATCCTTGTCTTGTTACTGATCTTACAGGAAATGCTTTCAGTTTTTCACCATTGAGAATAATGTTGGCTGTGGGTTTGTCTATATGGCCTTTATTATGTTGAGATAGGTTCTCTCTATGCACACTCTGTGGAGAGTTTTTATCATAAATGGGTGTTGAATTTTGTCAAAAGCTTTTTCTGCGTCTTTTGAGATGATCACATGGTTTTTATTCTTTAAGTTGTTAATATGGTGTATCACATTGATTGATTTGTGTATATTGAAGAATCCTTGCATCCCTGGGATAAATGCCACTTGATTATGGTGTATGATTTTTTAATGTGTTTTTGGGTTCTGTTTGCTAGTATTTTGTTCAGGACTTTTGTGTCTATGTTCATCAGTGATATTGGCCTGTAGTTTTCTTTCTTTGTGACATATTTGTCTGGTTTTGGTATCAGGGTGATGGTGGCCTGTAGAACGAGTTTGGGAGTTTTCCTCCCTCTGAAATTTTTTGGAAGAGTTTCAGAAGGATTGGTGTTAACTCTTCTTTAAATGTTTGATAGAATTCGTCTGTGAAACCATCTGGTCCTGGACTTTTGTTTGTTGGAAGATTTTTTATTACGGGTTCAATTTCATTACTTGTGATATGTCTGTTTATATTTTCTAATTCTTCCTGGTTTAGTCTTGGAAAGTTGTACCTTTCCAAGAATTTGTCCATTTCTTCCAGGTTGTCCATTTTATTGGCATAGCGTTGCTTATAGTAGTCTCTTATGATCCTTTGTATTTCTGTGCTGTCAGTTGTAATTTCTTCTTTTTCATTTCTAATTTTATTGATTTGAGTCTTCTCCCTTTTTTCTTGATGCGTCTGGCTAAAGGTTTATCAATTTTGTTTATCTTCTCAAAGAATCAAGTTTTAGTTTTATTGATCTTTGCAATTGTTTTCTTAGTTTCTATTTCATTTATTTCTGCTCTGATCTTTATGATTTCTTTCCTTCTACTAACTTAATTCTCTTTGTTGTTTTCTAGTTGCTTTAGGTGTAAGGTTAGATTGTTTGTGAGTTTTCTTGTTTCTTGAGGTGAGCTTGAATTGCTATAAACATCCCTCTTTAGAATTGCTTTTGCTGTGACCCATAGGTTTTGGATGGTCATGTTTTCATTGTCATTTCTTTTTAGGTATTTTTTTTATCTCTTCTTTGATTTCTTCACAGACACATCACATGAAAGAGGAGCAAAACAGACAATAGAAACTGTTAAGGACTGAACTGTGTTCCCCCCAATTCGTATGTTGAAGCCCTGACCCCCACAATGTGACCGTATTTGGAGATTGGGCCAAGGGAGCTAGTTAAGGTTAATTGATGTCATGAGGGTGGAACCCTGATCCCATAGGGTTGGTGTTCTTATAGAAAGAGGTACTGAAGAGCTCACTCTCTCTTAGCCATGTGTGGACACTGAGAGAAGGAGACATCTATAAGCTGGGAAAAGAAGTCTCACCAGGAATCCAGTCAGTGGACACCTTGATCTTAGACTGCCTACCCTCCATAACCATGAGAAATACATATTTGTTGTTTAAACTACCCAGTCTGGTATTTTGTTATAGCACCGTGAGCAGGCTAATACAGAAGAATACCCACAAATAAGCCTGTTATACTTTTGATTTAGAGTTTAGTATCAGTGACAGACTATAGGGTACCTCTGTTCAGATTCCCAGAGCTCTTTGTATGGCATCCTTCTCTCTGGTGTTACATCTCACAAATTGCAGCTGCATCAGCCTAGCCAAACTCTGATATCAGGCTCTTCAGTGAGACTGTGGTGTTCTCCTTGAGTTTCCCCTTTCTACACTGCAGTCTGGAAATGCCTTCAAGAAGAAAGCTGGAAACTCATAGGGACAACTTAATTTGTTTCCCTTTTCTCAGTAATTGCAGCACTAGACTACTTATCTCAATGTCTAAAAACAGTCGTTTCATTTATTCGACCAGTTTTTAAGTTGTTTACTATGGGAATGCAACTCCTCTACTCCTTCATGGTCAGAAGATGAATTCTCCCTATTCATGTTAAAGACTTTTATCAAACCAGAAATAATAATTAAAAAAAAATGATAAAACACATCTACAGCATGCCTCCAGCAAAAATCATTAGACTTACTATGGTTATCATTTCACAGTATATTCAAATATGAATCATTATGTTGTATATTGAAATCAATATAATATGTCAATTGCATGTTAATTTTAAAAAATTACCTTGATGGTAAAATATTGCATGACACAGATTGAGAGAGAAGGACAAGTATTCCTTCTATAATTGCTTTAAATCAGTATCATTCGGAGGTTCTTGCTCGTCCAATAAGGCAAGAAAAATAAGTAAATTCAAACACCTAGGAATAATACTAAGGAAAGAGATGCAAGACCTCCACATAGAAAAATGACAAAACAATTCTGACAAAGAAAAATTTTAAGACCTTCATAAATGGGTGGGATATACTGTATTCATAGATTAGAAAATTCAGAATTTTAAAAATAGCAATTTTCCTAAATTAACGTGTAATATACTCAATGTATTTCTAACTATAACATTGTCAATTAGTTGACAAGATGGCAGAGAAAATCTAGATGAAGGAAAAATTTGGAAGATTTACCTCACCAGACATTCAGATTTATTATAAAGCTGTAGTTATTGTGACAGTGTGGTATTTGGCAAAGAAACCACATAACAGAATGGAAAGTTCAGAAACAGACCCACATATATACAGTCTCCTCCAATGTAGGTGGAGAAAAAGTGGTTGTTTCCCATTCATAAGTCTGAGTGTCTGGACGTAACATATATATTATTACCCAGAAATTCCCCAGTTAGGTATATACTTGACAACAGTGTATCCAAAGTGCCCCCAAACACATGTACAAGAATGTTTATTCTAGTGTTATTCATAGTAGCAAAAAACTGGAGGCAGACCAAATGGTTATCGATAGTAGAATGTATAAAAATTGCAGCATATTCACACAAAAGAAATACTAAATTCATGAAGGGGAATAAACTGTTGATATATTAACAATATGAATATAGCTCATAGGTATATGCTAAGCAAAAGAAGCCAGTCACAAAATAATACGTAATGAATGATATCATTTATATGTAGTTCAGAAGCAGGCAAAACTAATATATGGTGATGGAATCCAAGGAAGTTTTGGCATGGGGTGGCCAGTGAGGAGAGGTATGAGAAAGGATGCTGGATGCTGGTTATGTTTTATACCTTCATTTAAGTGGCAGTTATATAAAAGTATTCATGGTCCTAAAAATTCATCAACATCTATACTTATAATTCTTATACTTTTCTGTTTGTATATTATTTCTGTTTGTATATTAGACTTCAGTAAAGTTTATACAAGCACAAATATTACTCCAAAGATATTATGGTAGAGTAAATAAGACCTATACATAGAACCCTATACTATTCAGCAGCATAGGTAAGCTATTAGAAAATTACAACTACATCACTGCGTTATAATTGAGAATAGAAGAAGATTAGTTCTACCTTGGTGGAGGTGGATGGAATTGGGGATTGAATAAAGACTTTCGAGAGGAGATGAAACATGAGATGAAACTGAAAAGAAAAGCAGGTGATTGACAGTCAGAAATGAGGAGCAGTAGGTCATTTTAGCAGGATAAATAACATCTCCTCCTCAAAATTGGTTAGATATGTAAGAAAAGTTGACAGCAGTTTTATTTATTTGGATTATAATCAATAATGTGAAATTAGGTTGGAAAGGAATATTAGGGCTAGAGTTTTGAATGACTTCAAATAACAGAATAAGGAATTTGGATTTCTGTAGACCCTGGGGAGTCATTTAGCATTTATGAGCAGAAGAAAGTCATGATCAAAATTATGCTCCAGAAAAATAAATCCATTGACCTCAAGATTATTAGAAGGAGAAGAGAATTGATGTAGCAAGAAAACATAAATGGATATTACAAAAATCTAATTCATTTTCATTTAGCAAACAGTTATTAAAGGTCTACTGACTGACTCAGGCAAAAATTAGTGAACACCTAAATTAGATCACTCAAGTGGGAGGGTGATAAGTGTCATACATAACATCTTTATTGAAGAACAATTTGAAAAATTGTTGAGTACGACTAATAAAAACTTATGGCAGTATGTGAATTAAGAATATATTCAGCTGCCGTAAACTGAAATCCCAGTTAATAGCAACCTAAACGTATAGGAGTTTTCCTCACATAATAAGATTGTAGGTAGATATTGCTAGTGTCGTTTCAGCTTCTGAGCAATACCATCACACCCAGGATTGTTACATTTCCTCCAACATTCTGAGGTTGTTGGGTTCCATCCTTTGGTGCAATACCTTTTGTATGGTCACAAATATGTGTCCTGTCTTCAACCCAGCTCCTTGATCAAGGAAGGTAAGAGGGAGGGAATTCTGTGAGATTTTTATAAGAAAGAAAAGGCTTTCTCAGAAACACTTACTGGATTTCCTCTAAGTTTTTGTTGCTGTGACTGATCACATGTCTAACCCCAGTTAAAATGGAGAGTATGAAAGTAGAGAATGAAAACAGGATCACATGATACACTGCCCCTCACAGAATGATGATCCTCTTATGCAAAAGAAAGCAAAAATTAATAAATGGGACTATACAAAGCTAATGAACTCCTGCAAAGAAACAACAAAATGAAGCCACAGAAGAAAAATCAACAAAATGAAAAGGAAACCTATAGAATGGGAGAAACTATTCGCAAACCATATACCCTATGAGAGGTTAATATCTAAAATATGTAAATAATTCATACAACTCAAAGCAAAAAATTGAACTTAAAAGTGGGCAGAGGATCTGAAAAGACACTTTTTCAAAGAAGACACACAAATGGCCAACAGATACATGAAAAGGTGCTCTCCATCACTAATCATTAGGGAAATACAGATCAAAACCACAGTGAGGTATCACCTCACACCTGTTAGAATGGCTGTCATCAAAAAGACAAGAGATAACAAATGCTGGCAGGCAAGGATCTGGAGAAAAGGGAGTCCTTGTATACTGTTGGTGGGAATATAACCTGGTACAGCTACTATGGAAAACAGTATGGGGGTTCCTCAAAAAATTAAAAATAGAACAACTATATGACCCAGCAATCCCACTTCTGGGTCTATATCCAAAGGAAATGATAAAAGAATCTCCAGGAGATATCTACACTCTGATGTTCATTGTAGTGTTCACAGTAGCCAAGGTATGGAAACAACCTAAGTGTCTGTCAACAGATGAAAAGATGAAGAAAATGTTGTATATAAACAAAATGGGATATTATTCAGCCATGAGAAAGAAGGAAATCCTGCCATTTGCTACCACATGGATGAATCTGGAGAGCGTTATGCTAAGTGAAGTACGTCAGAGAGAGACAAATACTGTATGATGTCACTTATATGAGGAATCTGAAAAAAGCCAAACGCAGAGAAACAGAGTAAAGTGATAGTCACCAGGGGCTGGAGAATGGAGGAAATGAAGAGATGTTAGTCAAATGGTACAAACTTCCAGTTTTAAGATGAAAAAGTTCTGAGGGTTGAGTGTATAGCATCATGATTATAGTTAATAATACTGTTTTATATACTTCAAAGTTGCTAAGAGAGTAGATCATCAGTGTTCTCATCACAAAACAGAAATGGTAATTATGTGATGTGACAGAGGTGTTAGCTAACTCTACAATGGTAATCATTTTGAAGTATATGTGTATCAAATCAACATGTACACCTTAAACTTACAGAATGTTTTATGTCAATTATATATCAATAAAGCTAGAAAAAAATTATGATCCTGTTATCAAAGAAAAAGTGGAAAACTGATAATGGTGCTAACAGTTTTTCACAGTTGCAACACAACAAAGTACATATAAGAGATGGTACTTGCTCTAAAAGAGTTTATGTGATAGCTTTGGGAACTTTGTATGCGTCCATAAGAAATAACTACATTTAATATGAAATTGAGGATTTCCACCTAATGTGTGGGATATATTTTCCATTTGTTTGCTTAATTTTAATTAAGTTGGTCCTTCCTTGCTTGTTCCAAAAAATTTCTTTGATCACATACAATGCAAAATTCAATATAAAATTGGACAATAAAATCATTACAAAAAAATAGAAAAGAGAAATAGGTGTGACCTGATGAGATCGTTCTGTGGCATGTGTTCTGCATTTTATGACAATTTAGCCAAAAATAGCGTTAGTAAAAAATTTTAGTTTTTTTTTTTTTTTTTTTTTTTTAGGAATAAACTTCCCATCACTGAAAACATGAAGGACTGACATGAACTTTTTGGGTTTTTATGACAAATATTAGTAGCAGGAAGCTGAGAAAGTTATGACCTAAATAAGAGTAGCTTCCTATAGACTAAGGCAACGTTTCAGACTAAATTTTCAGGAGTAATTAATTTTGCGTTCTTTACCGCAGGCTTCAGTTCCTAAACCTGATCATTTTACTTTTGTTTTAATGGTCTTAAGGTTTTAAGATGGCTATGTCCTTAATTGCCATGTTTCTGAGACTTCTTAAGTGCATTTTTCCTTAAAGTAGGGGCCAAGCCCTGCCTGGTTCCCTACCATATTTCTGTTGCACATGGAAGGCAATCAATAAATATTTATTGAACAAATAATTATGTAGGATAAAGTTAAGAATAAGGGGTAGTGTTTTTTCCCCAATAGCGTTTCTAAAGATACATTAATATTCCACTTATGGAAATTTTAAATATTAACCCTCTTTAAGAGTTTCAGGTCACATTTAATCTTGAATTGCTTGTGTCTCTTTTTCACCTAACATTCCAAATCACGCAGCACAGTATCTGCTATATCTTGGGTCATTCAGTGGATAATTGATGTTCTCATGAACAGAGGCATTTCTGAGGACAGTTAAAATATTATTACACTGGTACATTATTTCAGATTTCCTCAATGTCAGAATAGAGTTTATGGAACTAGAGAAATAAAAGATTAACATACCCGTGAGGCTACTTTTCCTAAGTATGGGATGCTCCAGGCTGCCTTTGGAAAATGCTGGGTCATAGCTAATTCATAGTTGTGTTCTGAAATTAGTACCTAATTAATGTTGTATTGTTGATTATAAAGGGATCCGTGTGCTTAAAAAATTAGCTGAACAAGAAGTTGCATTCGGTATTCTGGTGCCAATATTGAGGAGGCTGACTTTCATTCTTCCCCAGACATAGTATTCACCCTTCTTCACAGAGACAGCCCACAAAGGTATTTGTAATCAGGCCAAGAGTTTCTCCACAACTGAGCTTTGAATCTGCTAAAATATTTGGAAAATAAACAAACTGAAACCCCCGATTTTTGTACAGCACTTCATGGAAAAGACCATTTGGGCATAAGTAACTTTAATGGTGGGTGGTCACCTCTCAATTACCTTGACCATGGGAGAGCTCAACTACAGTGCCTGGATAACATAACTGTGCATGCCTAAGCTTCATACACTCTTCAGTGCATTATATTATACACTTGAGTGTAATATATTTCACCAGTCTTCTTAATGGAGTGGGAAAGGGAGGTGTAGTTAATGGAAAGAGAATTGCTAACTATAATTGTGAAATTTTAAGCCCAGATGTAAGTAGAATAAGTATGCTTTTGACAGGCACAGGAAAGTAAGGAAAAAAAGTTTAGTCCATTTCAGGATTGCTAATCTGCAATGCAATATGGAATTCTTTTTTTTAAATTTTTGTATTTTATTTAATTTATTTTTTTATACAGCAGGTTCTTATCAGTTATCCATTTTACACGTATTAGTGTATATATGTCGAGGAATTCTTGTTCAAGAATTAAACAGAAGTATAAGAATGCATGCACCAGATCCTAAGCAAAGCATTTAGTGAAAAGCAGTCATTAAGACAGTTGTGGGAAGACAGGGTAGAGACCCAGGTCAGTTCACCTAATCCCGACTGAACCAGCTTGGTCCTGCTTTCTTCCTTATCTCCCACTCATTTCCTGTCTTCATTTGTCTTCAGATCTCTGGCTTCATATTCCATTTCCAATCCTGAACTTGTATCCCTTTACCTGAGAGCCAATTTAACATTTCTGGCCTTCCAGACCTTGTCTCAACATTATACTCTCTTTATGAGTGTCTGATCCAGACCATCTAAGGGGAACATGGACAGGTAATATCTATCTTCTGCCTTTTAGGAGGAAGAAAGTACAGTGTTTAATAATACCTTTACAGGCAGGCCGTATTTACTCCAAAATAACACTTAATTGCATCTATAAACAATTCAGTTAATCATGCCCTACTTTTTACGGTATGCAAATGCACATACCTAAAAGAAGAGCTTACTTAGAGCACTAGCTGTGAATCACGGTGCCTCTGTAATGCACTTTAGAATGTACCATGAAAGAGAGTGGGAAGTGCTTTTGAAATAATATAAGTTATATTTGCTAATATGTATTGAATACTTACTATGTATCAGGCATTGCCCTACAATCTTGTAGGAAATATTAAAACTGTAATAATATCTAGAATATTGAATTTCTGATAGGTCCCTAGTATCAAATATGGGATTAATAATGAATAACTATTACTTGCATTTACACATTTCAGCATTATAAAATATTTCTAAAATTTGGGGTTTCATAACATGGCATTTTGGCTTTTCCTATATACCTCAGATAAAATTTATAGGAGGAAAAGGATTTTCACTTGAGTTTCCTGGTTAGAAAGTGACATTCAGTAGTGCTCAGAGTGGCTCTTTCAAGTAGTGAAGATAATATAAATCTCCCAAACACATTAAATAGTAAAAAACTCGCTTGAATGCCATTTAGATCCAGTTCCTTTTCATGTTTCTCTCCTATGAAATGTCCTTTATTCTCCATCTAGAAACTTCTGTTCATTCTTTGAGACCTAGCAGCTAAGGTGACAGTAGCATAATCCTTGAAGTACTCTCCAGCACTTATAGACTAGACCACCTGTTCTTAAACTTGAACTTATCAGATTCACCTACAGGACTTGTTAAAAAAGATGGCTGGCCTCACCCCTGGAGCTGCTGATTCAGTAGGCCTGAGGTAGGGCCACAAACCTACACTGTTAACAAATTCCTAGGTCGTGTTTAGCTAATTTGAATATCACAGTTTAAGAATCCTTGAACCATGACAGCATAAAGAAAGGAAAAAGGCAAAGAATATCCTCCTTCAGTTAGGTCTATTGACTAGACTCCTTCAGTTGAATAACACACAGTTGTGTATGTGTGTTAAATTGCTTGGTTGTTGGGACTTCCCTGGTGGCACAGTGGTTAAGAATCCTCCTGCCAATGCAGGGGACAGGGGTTTGATCCCTGGTTCGAGAAGATCCCACATGCCGTGGAGCAACTGAGCCTGTGCACCACAACTACTCAGCCTGTGCTCTAGAGCCTGTGAGCCACAACTACTGAGCCTGCGCACCACAACTACTGAAGCCCACATGCCCTAGAGCCTGTGTGCTGCAACTACTGAGCCCACACGCCACAACTACTGAGCCCGTGCACCTAGAGCCCATGCTCTGCAACAAGAGAAGCCACCGCAATTAGAAGCCCATGCACCACAACGAAGAGTAGCCCCTGCTTTCCCCAACTAGAGAAAGCCCGCGCACACAGCAACAAAGACCCAACACAGCCAAAAAAAAAAAAAAAAAAAAAAATTGCTTGTTGCATCATCAAGATAAATAATTTATATTTCCATCACTAATCTCTTCCCTGAACTCCAGACTTACATATTAAATGACCTATTTTATGTCTCCACTTGAATGTCTAATAAGCGCCTTAAACTTAACATATCCAAAGTTAAACTCATGCTTTCTACCCTCCCTCTGGTTCTAGACTGAGTATTGCTCTGATCTTACCTAACAGATCTCAAAAGCAAGGCCCAAAGGATCATATATTTTAAAAGTAACTTAAATGTGTCCCAGAAAAAAAGCTCAAGAATATTTATAGAGACATAAAAATATGCAGGCCTAAAGAAGAAAAATCTGTTTGGTATCCAGTTAAAAATTCCCAAGCTTAGAAAGGAGCAGGAAAACACAGAATATAATCATGAAAATAATCAGTCAAAACCAACTCTGAACTATCACATATGTTAGAATTGGTAGACAGTGCTTTAAAATGACATTTATAATTGTATTCCATATATTAACAAAGGTAAATAGAGATATGGAAGAAATTTTAAAACTCAGTCAAACTTCTACAATTGAAACTACAGTGTGTGAGAAATGCACTGGGTGGGATTAACAGAAGATTACCCATGGTAGAAGAAAAGAGTCGTTAACTTGAAGACATAGCAATAAAAATAATTGAAAATGAAACACAGAAAGAAAATAGACTAAAAAAATGAGCGGAACATGAGTGAGCTATGGGACAGTTTCAGAGGCCTAATATATATATGTATTGGGATTCTGCAAATGAATTAAAGAGAACAGAAAATACATTTGGATAATGTAGTAGAGAGAATTCTAACAAAACCTCCAAGATTCCCAAGCCCTGGTGTACTCACCCTGAAAAAGCCCCAGGGAAATGATGTGGTAGATTTTTCTTGATTAGGTTGTATTATATGGCACAATTAACCTTAAAATGGTGTGATTATTCAGGTGGGTCTGACCTAATCACATGAGGACTATGAAAGAAACTTTCTCCAGCTGCATAAGAAAAGGATTTGAACCACAAGAAAGATTCAACGACAAAAAAAATTATGTTGCTAAAAAAAGAAAGAAAGATTCAACATACCACTGCTGGCTTGAAGATAGAAGAGGCCATGTGGCATGGAATACAGGTAGCTTCTAGGAGCTGAAAGCATTCCCTGACTGACGGCCAGCAAATAAATGAGAACTCAGTCCTAAAACCACCAGGAGCTAAATTCTGCCAACAAAAAGAATAATTTGGGAAGAAGACTTTGTTCCCAGAGCCTCTAGAAGAGAACTCAGGCCAATAATTAAATTTCAAGGATGTAGAGGAAATGAAACCCTTGTACAGTGCTGCTGGGAATATTAAATGATCCCAGCACTTTGAAAACAGTATTTTAACCCCTTAAAAAGTTAAACATATATACCTATCATTTGATCCAGCCATCCCATTCCTGAGTATCACCACAGATAATTGGAAGCAGATGTTATAACAAGATTTGGTACATTCTGGAAGCTTTATTTGCAATAGTCATAAGCTGTGAACAACACAAATTCCCATCAGTTGGTGAACAGATAACAAACAACAAAATCTATTATATCCATAGAACGGAACAATACTCCGAATAAGAGGTAAAGAACTATTGATATGTGATGCAGCCTGGGTCAATCTTGAAACAATTATGCTGTGTGAAAGAAGTCAGACACAAAGGAGTGCATACTGTATGATTTCATTTGAATAAAACTCAAGAAAATGCAATTCTAATCCATAACGACAGAAAACAGATCAATGGTTGCTTGGGAATGGAAGTAGAACAGGTACTAGCAGGAGGAATCAGTTACAGATGTGCATATGAAGACTTGGGAGTGATGAATTTATTGCTTGTGATGATAGTTTATCAGGTGTAAACATACCTTAAAGTATATCAAATTGTGCACTTTGGATATATGCAGCTCATTATCTTCAGTTATATAAAGCTGTTTTTTTTTAACTCATGTATATTTGTTAAAGTAAATGCATATATTCCATAGATGGAAAGATGATTTTGCGTGATATGGAGACAAACCCTACCTTGCAAATGTATAGGAGCAGACGTTATTCTTCCGAACCTAGACTCTTAAACTAGGGGTGTGCAAAGGTGTGCTTGGGTACTTAAAATAATGGGATGAATGTGAGTTTTTCCTGGAATATAAAATTTATTCAAAATTTGAAGAAAGTTTTTATATTTATGGTAATAAACATCTATATTATCCCCATGAATTTATCAAACAAAATATGAGGTGTCAGAGATATACTAAGATTGTTTTAGTGTTTCTTCCATTCACAGAACTTCATCAATTCTCTTGGTCTTTAGAGGACAGTTTAATAGAAGAGTTTAGTAATTCCCGCATTTGAACATCCTATAGCTGTATTGAAGGGAAGTATAAATATACTTTTGCCAAAAATGTAGGCACTAAGTTCTGTTTGAACACATCCACTCGGTTCAGCTATTTCTTTTACAGTGGTACCGAAAGAGGGAATTATACAATATTACATTTAAAACAAAAAAGCACTTTCTCCTCTTCTTCCTTTTCCTCCTCCTGTCCTTCCTCCTACTTTCTTTTGTAAATATGGAATCCTGTTTCCCTCAAATTCAAAAGAGAATTTAAATTAGTTTCAATTTGTTTGGACAAATGGAGCAAGACACAAAGAAGATGTAATTTTTTTAATTGAAGTATAGTTGATTTACAATATTGTGTTAGTTTCAGGTATACAGTATATTATATAATATACATATATATATCAGATTATTTTCCATTATAGGTTATTATAAGATATTGAATATAGTTCCCTGTGTTATACAGTAAATCCTCTTTCTTCACCTATTTTATGTATAGTAGTTTGTTAATCCCATACTCCTGATTTATCTCCCCCTGCCCTCCCTTTCCCCTTTGGTAACCCTAAGTTTGTTTTCTATGTCTATGTGAGTCTGTTTCTGTTTCATATTTAGATTCATTTGTATTATTTTTTAGATTCCACATATAAGTGATATCATGTAATATTTGTTTTTGACTTACTTCACTTAGTATGATATTCTCTAGGTCCATCCATGTTGCTGCAAATGGCAATATTTCATTCTTTCTATGGCTGAGTAATATTCCATTGTGTGCGTATGTGTGTGTGTGTATATATATATGTGTGTGTGTGTATATATGTGTGTGTGGTATATATATATATACACACACACCATATCTTCTGAAACCACTCATCTGTTGATGGGCCCTTGGGTTGTTTCCATGTCTTGGTTATTGTATATAGTGCTACTATGAACATTGGGATACATGTATCTTTTTGAGGGAGAGTTTTCATCTTTTCTGCATATGTGCTCAGGAGTGGAATTGCTTGATCATAACTTTATTTTTAGTTTTTTAAGGAAACTCCGTATAGTTTTCTATACTGGCTGTACCACCAACAGTGTAGACGTGTTCCCTTTTCTCCACACTGAGAGGATGTAATTTTAACATATGTGTATAAAAATTGCAAATTACCAATATACTTTAAGCAGACTTCAAACTTGCTGGGACTGAAATGACATAGATCAGTGGGTAAAGGGAGGACACCAGGGCTGGGTGAAGCCAGGGAGAGAAGAGACTGACTACGAAGTGGAGGTTATCAGTTTTGCGTATATATTAGTTGAAGATATGAAAGACAATTTCCAGCCTTTTGGGGTTGGACATTGTCAAGAGTACTAGTTAATCATGTTGGAGTTGAGAACACAGCTGCAGTGGGCAGTAAAACCTGAAGCTGATGCCCAGTATGAAAGCTAAGACAATATAGGCAAATATTATGGCTCCAGCGGCCTCTGAATTCTTGTAATCTCATCCATGCATTAGGTCTGTTGCAACAAAACTGATTCTCAACTCTACTCACTTTGGGGCTGATATTTTCTGCCTTGATCTGCATTTGTTAAATAACTTAGAAAGCCTAAGTTTGGCCTCTCAATAAAGTCATCATGGCGAGAAATGTAATGACTACCATCAGTTGGCAGTTCGGAGAATAGTAATGCAGGAGAGATGGAGAGATTCTTTATTTTCCCAATCAGTTGTTCTTTAGCCTCCAAATATCCTTTTCTTGGAGGAAAGGGGGAAATTATAATAAAGGGAAACACTGAGGAAAGCAATAAAGTAAATATTTCAAGAATACACATTTGTTTCTTATTATCACAAGTCAAAAGGATGATGTACCACTTTGTCACTTTTTCTTGAGAGCGAGAGACCGTTAATAAAATTAATAAAAATGAGAGTTAACACTGAAGACTTAGCCATGAATTAGCCACTAGATAGAGACATGTTTAAATTGCAAATTACTTTTAAAGTCATTAACCACCCCAAACTTAATAAAGTGAAATCTTCACACTGTTAAAGAGAGAAACAGATGTTGTTTTTAATGTTTAATGAAAAATATTTATCTGCTGCTATAATGAAATACTGTTTCCCTGACCCTTTTTTTTTTCCTCTAGTTAGGTTTGTTATGTCACATTAAAAAGGTCTTTTGCAAGGTGATCAGTACATTGTTTTTCACAGTTACTAAGATTCAATCTTAAATAAATGTGATTTTTCATGGATTTCTCCGTAATGCATATCTTTGAGGGTAAAATGGAGAAACGGCATTTTTTTCTTTAGCCAACATGGCAGATGAAGATCTGTAACCATAGAAAAGCATGTCTAATTAGTGCAGCTTCAAGCTATGAGAGAGACCGAGCTGGCAACTGTGCTTTCTCGAGGATGATCTTCTTTTTCTTGGATTATTTAAAGGAGACTAATTTCTTGACGCCCTAGGCAACAGGGTCACAAGCAGTAAGCAAAGCCTGTATCAAGAGAATAATGATATTTCAGCGTTGGGGAAAAACACCCTCATAGCGAGGAAGGAAGCAATCAGAACTTAAACTGCTGCAATCTGGAAGATTCTCCTCAGGACCTGTTTATGGCTGGTTCCCTGTTCTCTCAAGCAGTGTAATGTGCCAGGCAAGTGGTGGGTGGGCAGGTTTTTAAAAATCTGTGTGACTTAAGTGACTGCAGAGGGACAAAAGGCAAATGCAGAGAGAACGAGCCCCCCTGAAATAAAAGATGAAAATGTTGATAATCCCCTCAACCAAGAGACAGAGCTGGTCTCTATCCATGTAGAGCTGAAATGAATAGTGTATGTTACTTTGTGAGTCAGTGCAGATAGAGCTCCTTCTGACTTCAAACTGTGTTAAAAATTCCTCAGTTTTGTGTAATAACACAGAAAATATACCTTGATTTCACCTTCTAGCTCCTAATCCTTTCCAGCTCTAAGAAAGAATAATAGCAATCGGGGGGAAAAAGAAGAGAGAAAAGCAAAAAATGTCAGTTTAGTCTCCCTGGAACATCTGTTGCCATAAGAAAGGAATGCTTTTCCCTTCTTTTAGATATATCCTTGCAGACTGAGGTATTAAACCATCAAAGTTTGCTCTTATCAGTTACATTGTGATGAAGTACCAAAAGTAATCTTATCCTTCACCATAGATGAAAAGATCATTGTCTTTTAAGAAACTGCAAAGATGACCTAGAAGGTGGTGTGGAATATGAAGGTATTATAGTTAAAATGGCTATGACTAACAATTTAATTCTACAAATATTTACAGAATATAGCACTTATTATAGACCAGGCACTATGCCAAGTACTTCAGGGAGGAAACATAGAGATGGCTAAAGCACAGCCTCTGACTCAAGAAAGCTTAACGTTTAAAAGGAAGGTTAGAAAGAAGCAGACAAACTGTAATAAGCAGCAACATTAAAAAAAAAAAAAGTTCTTTTAGAACTGTTCAAAGTTGTTCAGATATGAAGCTCTGTGGTTTAGAAAGACCAATTGGTCACTCACAATGGGCTTTGTGGATTGAACAGGGTTTCTTCTGGGGAGAAAGAAACCCCAGGGGAGGGCGAAGGTAAGGTGACCCACACTGGGAGAGCAGATGGGCCATAGCGTCAAGTATGAAGTAGGAGGATACTTAGAGATGGCAAATTGTTCGCTGAAATGTGGAGTAAGCTGGTTCGAATGTCAAATGTGAGAGCTGTTGACAAGAAAATTACTGTCATGTATTTCTTCTACATATGACATCCATGGCTAGTATGTTTGTTTGTTTTAAACTCTTTCCAAAAAAGAGCGACATAGATAACTAAAAAAAATGAACAAGTCGTATAGCTGCATGAAATTTCCCAGTGATTACATTCTTATAACTAGTATCTAGTTCAATAAATGACATTACCAGCATCTAGAGGTTCGCCCATCCATAGCGTCTTTTAATCACCCACCTCCAACGATAATCATTATCCTTATTTCTACTATTTTATCACCATAGATTAGTTTTTGTTTGTTTGTTTGTTTGTTTTTGAGGTACACGGGCCTCTCACTGTTGTGGCCTCTCCCGTTGCGGAGCACAGGCTCCGGACGCGCAGGCTCAGCGGCCATGGCTCACGGGCTCAGCCGCTCCACGGCATGTGGGATCTTCCCGGACCGGGGCACGAACCTGTGTCTCCTGCATCAGCAGGCGGACTTTCTACCACTGCACCACCAGGGAAGCCCACCATAGATTAGTTTTGCTTGGTGTAGTACTTAGCATAAATGAAAGTATATAGTACATACATGTGTTTGGCTTCTTTAAATCTTCTTTTTGTTCAACGTAACTATAGTTTGTTCTTTTTTATTATTGAATAGTATTCAATTGCGTGGAATTATAGGGGTGTCTATTGTTGACGTACATTTGAGCATTTGAGTTTTTTGTTTCTTTTTAATCTTAACTTTCCAATCAAGTAAATGGATTGAAAACAACTCAGTTTCAAAATGGGTAAACAAATACAGTCACTGATTACCTTAAATATGTACGCAATCATCTACTTACTATATTCAAGTATGAATATCGATTAGTAATTTTCCTTATTAGAGATGAGTATCAACTCCAGTAAGAAGAGTAGGGAGTGAACTGGGTCACTTCTGTGTTCTCCTTGATTCTTTCAAGTTGGTTTCATACACCAGCCTGTGCTAAATTTCTTTTGAGTTTTGTGCTATTATCCCTGATTGGTGGGGTCCTCAGACATACCACACATGTTGTATTCTGTGGCAAAAGTTTTTTGTCCCACTGCAGAGCATTGGGCATGTCTACCAATTATATTATGTTAAAAAAAGAAAAAAGAAAAGAAAGAAATTCCTTGCATTAGTTTCGTTTTCCAATTCCACCGTAACTCTGTTGAAAACTCTCACTCTCTCTGATGAAAGGAAGTGTTATCTTCCTCCTGAGGAAGCTCTGTGTTTGAGCAGGAAAAACTAACTTTCAGGGATGCCTTCTGGAAGGTTTCTCACTCAGGAAACTTATACAAATTCTCTCTCTATTGTCCTCAAAAGGATCGTCCATCCCTGGATCTGTGACTCTCACTGTGTCTTGCACTGTTAAAGTTTATCAAGGGGAAAATAGAATTTCTTAGCATCATAGGCAGAGCTTCCCATCTCAGTTACCAATCCTGATCATTACCTCCTTCAGTCCGTGATAGGTGCTTCTATGCTTTTGAGGGGAATAAAAAGAACGGACCAAGAAAATGGGGAAGGTAGAAGGCAGTGTTTTCATAGTGCATCGTGTATACATTCAGAAATTCAGTAAGAGAGTGAGGACTGCTGGGCAAGGTACTCCAAATGCCTCTTGTATCTGTACAGTGAGATCATTTAATTTTTTTTTTCAGTTTTGGAAAACAAAAAAAGTAAAGGTTGGCAGAGTGAGAAACTTTCCCCTTTTAATCTTTCTTGCTATTGTAAAGCTATGAATTTCTGGGAAGCATTAAAGTTTATTTCATACCATCCATTCAAGCTGCAGTTCCGTTGTGTGTAAACACACTCAGTGGATTATATGACTACTGTGTAAAGAGATGTATTAACCACTTGAGTGGGACTACAGGTGGTTTGTAACTGAAATAGCATGAACAATATCTCCATAACACACAGATACAGGACAAATATCTTAAGGAGAAATAGTGTAATTTTCAAGACACAGCAGGATTTTTTTAATGGAATTTTATTGTAATATTCAGTTTATTAAAGAAAAACTCTTTTCCTGAATAAAGTATCTCTCATTATAACCCTTAATATAATAATACCAATGTTAGAGAGGGTATATATTATTATTTCTAAACAATAAAGTGTTGAATTTTAATATAATAAATGATATCTAGAATAGAATTTTTTATACATTTAGCATCACTTGGATGCCCATTATTGAGCTACCTAGTTTAATTCCACACATGTTTATTGAGTGCTATCTGACAGTTGTCACACATTGAGAATATAAAGGTAATTAAATCAGAGAGAGGTACCCAAGAGGTACAGAGTAGGAAGACCCTGAACTCACCTCCTCCCATGGACACACAAAATTATAACTAGTTACAGAGCAACTGTCTGTGCAAATGACCTGAAAACTAGCAGAAAAGATTTTCCACAACTAAAGACATAAGAAAGAGCCACAATGAGATGTGCAGGAGGGGTAGAGACGAGGTATAATCAGGACCCACTCCCGTGGTCAGTTTCATGATACAACAGTCCTGCTCCTAAGGCAAAGAAGAGATGTTTATGTTGTTGTTTGTTTGTTTTTGTCAAGCATTTATTTGTAAAACTTCTAAAAGCTTGAATTGGATGGATGTGGAAGACAGGATGAGTTTTAGGAAGTGGAGGTTGGGAGGGAGAGGCAGTCCAGAGATAAACATTATCTCATTAATTCTCACAGCCTTCCTAATTGTTAGGTATTATTCACCATGTTTCACAGAAGACATATATAAATTTTGGTACTGATTTTTGGTATAGATCTGTTGTATATAAAAGCCTATTCACTCTTCCACTCTATAAAACTGAGATCTAAAATTGGTCTGGAGGCTACTTATTTTAAAACCACAATTTTTCTTATATGATACTTTACAGTTTCAAAGCAACTTCGCATTAGTTACTTTATTTTAAAGTCATAAAGCAGAGGGCAGGCATCTTTATTCTTTTTTTCATTTGAAGGAATAGAGGCTGAGAGTGATAAAGAAACTGGCCCAAGATCACTTCAGATTAATAAGAGTAAAATCTAAGTCATACTGACCCCCTCGTTATATTATTTTTGTACGCTCTATTTCTCAGTCTCATAGTTACTGGGATAAAGTGGAGAATAACTGTGGTATGTTTATTCTTACCTGGAGTTTATGATCTCTTCTTTTAAAATAAGAGTCCAATTAATAACATTTGGAAAACCAGAGTTTTCACTGGATCACTTCAGAGAATATTGGACATGTTGCCACGCATACTGAAACATGTTAGAATGCGTGAAAAGATACATATGTCTTGGGGGGGATATCAAAATGATTGTCACATAAAGTTTTACTCTTGTAAGCAGGGAAGCAACTTTTTCAAGTAGCTTTGTGAACCATCTCCTATAAAAAACAAGCTGGACAGAATATATTCACGTGTCTCACAAATGCATGAATGCTGAAACATAATGCTGTTTGGGTCCTCTCATAGCACTGCTGTTCGTTGGTGCTTCTACCAGTTTAGGTAGGATTTGGCCAGTTAATCATTTGAAAAAAAATCAAGGAGTCCATGGGAGCTCATATTTAAAGGAGGGATGCTTTTAGAGAACATGCAGTCAACTAGCCAAATTTAATACAGAGGAGCACATTATATGCATGGGAAACAACTCCATACATTCTGCAGTCCTGTCAAATATATCTGAGGAGTTATACAGAATACTATAAAGCTGGGTCAATCACCTATGTTCTGAGACTGACAGTTATCAGGGAGGGCTAACGAGTTGACCCCAAAAACGTTTAAAAACCATAGTTAAATTAGTTTAAATGAGGTTGTAATTCTCATTTTCATCATGAATTTTATTTTCCCCTGTCAAAGGTGTAATAATACTGAATAGATTTTAAATGTTAAGGCTTCATAATAGTTTCGCTCTTCATATCTCATTAATTACTTTACATTATAGTAATGGCTAACTTGGTAATGGAAATACAAAGGTAGGCTACAATGATGGACTATAAACCTTGCTTTTTGCTGAGATAAATTTAAATAGAGCACAGTATTTAAGATGCTTCAATAATTAAGATCCAAGAAAGATAAAATTTTTCAAAAAATTAAATTCAGTACTTTTTACCTGGATGAGGTAATGAGAAGACTTTAAAGCATCACAGAATCTTTTTCTCTCCAATCAACAGTTTTTCTGGCATTATCTTCCACTTGTGGTAAGAGGAATACAATACTTCCTATATTTTATCATGTGGGGTGTCATACTGTCTCTTTCTTAGAGACATGTACATGAATAATATATCAGAAGAAAGAAGTAGTAGAAAATGGGACATGTTTTTACCACAACGTTAATATTAAGTTTAAATATGGGAACTGCTGTAGAACTCTAATTCGTAAACCTGATTGTGTATCCAAACAGTCTTAGTAATTTTCAAAATGCAGGTTTGGGGGTCCCACCTTTTCCTACTGAATCATCACACCAGGGTTGGGGTGCCCATGAACCTATATTTTTAATACTCTACATGGTGATACTTACGTACAGCTAGATTTGAGAATCACTGTGATAAGATATTCATATCAAATATTAAGTGTGTGTACATATTTAACCCTGAAAATATAAAGTTTGTTTTAAGTTGCAAAGTATATAAAATAATGATTCTTATAATAACTCTCAACCCAGAATCACCATGTTAAACGCTGCAAAGCGTTACACACCTAGCATAATGCTTCTCAATAGCAACTTGAGCTGGTTTAGTTCATGGGTGGTAGTCAGCAAGAGAGTTTCCAAACACAACCTTGAACTCTCCTACACTGCGCTGAAATGAACAACGATGACTTCTGGGGATTAAGAGCTTGTGTCATCAGCTCAGTAGTAGCCCAAGGAACTCCTTTCAGAGTTTTTCACATATCTGCATTTATAGCAATCACCATTGATTACACTCTTAAAGTTTTTCTAGGTACTCTTTTTTTTTTTTTTTTTTTTTCCGGTATGTGGGCCTCTCACTGTTGCAGCCTCTCCCATTGCGGAGCACAGGCTCCGGACGCGCAGGCTCAGCGGCATGGCTCACTGGCCCAGCCGCTCTGCGACATGTGGGATCTTCCCGGACCGGGGCACAAACCCGTGTCCCCTGCATCGACAGGCGGACTCTCAACCACTGCGCCACCAGGGAAGCCCTAGATACTCTTAAATATTTGCATAAATTATTTAGCATAAACCTCACAAAAGAACAATGAGGTATGTGTTATTAAAGCCATTTGACAGTCCAGGAAACTGAGGATTCCTCAGGGATATCTGAGTCTACTAACTATATTTTTAAACCAGCAAGATAAAAACAAACAAACAAAAACCACACACAAATATAGTCACTTCATAGGTAACAATGATAGCAAAATGCTGTCTTCATAAGTATAGGTAGAACCAAGAGGAAAATATGGCAGACCTACCTTCGTCACTGCCAGAGCACAAGGGATCCTACCCCTACACTCCCTCCTGTGGCTGTGATGTGCTTGGTTCCACGAAGGTAGCCTGCTTAGTTTGGGACTACATCAATCAGCTACTGGAGAGCCAGTGGGCATTAAAGACCTTCTATTAAGTTTTCTTATGAGTCACTAGTGAAGCATAGTAGTTTTCTGCCTCTGGCACTCTAAAGAAAAAACAAAAAAACAAAATAACAGAAACAAAAGAAAACAGGCAGTTTGCCCCTGTCACATAGATTAATCAAGAAAGGCATAACCTTTGTATCTTTGGCTGGTCTCTGATAAGGGGAAAAGGGCATTATGATAGATACGGGCAGGAATCACTTCAATCATCTTTAACAGTCCTGGGACATAAGGCAAGGGCTTAAAGCTTTCATTTAAAACATGTATTTTTTTTTCTATTGAAGTTTCTGTAATTATTACCTGTGCTCCTTCTATCATGCCCTATTGTGAACAACTTCAAAGACAAGAACCAAGTTCTTTAGATCAAAGAAAAAAGAATTGACTGGGGGAAAAATGGATTGTCCTTCTACTAAACACACCACATATTCTGTTGTTATGGCAACATAAGATCTAAGAATGACACACCAAATAATGTAGTACCAAGGCACATTACTATCATCAAATGTCACAAGAAGTGTGCTTCAGCTTCTGAGTATGACACACCAGGTTGTTTCCTATTCTCAGTTCTTTCACTTGAGGCCAAAGCAACTTACTCTAATGGGGACCAAATATCATCCATCACCTGTCTTTTAGTGGATCTTTTTTGCATGAAGAGATCCCAGTAGTTCCACTAAAGAGATATGCAGTGGGATAAAAACTGAGCTAGCGCCTAAGGAAACAGCTGCTTTGAAATTACATCATATCTATATGGCAGTATGTCCAACTGAGGGATTCATTGGCATGCACATTATTTGTGTGTGTATGTATATATAATAACTTTGAATTGGCTCAATATGTATAGACAAGCCAAATCATATTGATTGAGATGAAACAGACAGGAATAACATATCCTCCCACACACTTAAAATGTAAAAAAAAATATATATATATATATATGTGTGTAATAAAGCAGTAGAGGAAATTTTACCATTTTTGGATGGTGCTACTTTTTATATAGTAGGTTTATTCTTTATATTTTCTCTAATATTCTGTTATGCATATATATACATATATTAATGTTTCATTATTGGTATTGACTTGCATCCATATTGTGTGACTCTGCTAATGGAAAGAAAGGAAAAAAAAAAAGAAAGGGTAGGTTATAAGTCAACAGCAATTTTCTGTAAAATAATATCAAGAGATCACAACAGTGAAAAGGTCAGACATCTAGGAAATCTTAGAGATGATAGAAAAAGAACACACATTTTAAAGAAGTGTGTGAAGTACTGAGCACTAAACTACAAGGCTGAAATTGGCTCCAGGGACCGTTCTTTCATGTGGGACCAGAAGCAGACTAAAGAGGAAGGGTTATCATGAAGTGGAACCTGTCCTTGAGTATATGTCATCCTCATGCCCTACTGCCCTTCTGCCTCTGATATTTCACCTTGATTCTGTACCTGGGGATGGGGGTGCAGTGTTAGACCAAGAATTTGTCTCTAAGATGTGTTAATATAGATTTCTGAATCATGCCAGTCCATCTCCCAAGAGTTTTCTACATTTATTCTTAGGAATTCATTTAAAAAGAAAAAAAAAAATCTATCAAATAGTTATTCAGTTGGTGTCAGCTAATTCCACTGCTCTGGTCCCTATTTGAAAAATGCACCATCACACAGTATATTTGTGATAGGACTGAATTAAGGGTGATGATACTGAACATACTAATTTAAAATACATGCCAGAGCTCTTAGCTTAGTCAAACACATTTAAATGTTTCTCTTCTCAATATTATTCTCACCAACTAGCCATGTTAAGAAATAATTTAACACTGAGTGGTGAGTTGTACACTGATAAAGGAGGTCTATCATCCCCAAAGCATTTACTATCTGTCAATTTACTTAGACTATCTTAAAATGCCAAAGAAAATGAAATTGCAGCCCAGTAATTTAGCCATTGTGCTAAATGTATTTTCTGATGAGATCGCTTCATATTACTAAAGACCAAATTTTAAAACTTGGCGAAAATGAATTGGAAAATAGAAGGATTGAATAAGAAAGACAAAGGCAATTAGTACAGTAAACATGGACTTCTGTGCATGTTGAAACAGTACTCAGAATTTTGTTTTTATTTAGAAGTCCAGAGCAGTACAGAACATGTGTGATCTGCCCATAACAAACAGGCAGGGGGCGCATAAAACCATCTTGAAAACACTTAACAAGCATCCTTCCAAACGGAGTTTACCTATCACGGATAAAAATGAAATGTTGATTCAGGAAAGCTCCCAGGCTCCAGCTAGAGAGAATGTTGATTTTTGAATCACATATATGGAACTTGGGCTTAGCACCAGACACTGAGATCCCCACTAACTTTTGAAAGGTTTTCCTCTTCTATAGAAAGACAAAGGAGGAAAAGGCAACATTCTTCTCATTTTTCATTTGTAGGTAGGACTGGAGCAGGTGTGCTGTTGTTCTCTGTGGCTGTAACTGTTTAGCAATCATGAAGAAACTTAGATTTCAAAACACTCTCCCTTATTAATCATCATTTCCTCACACTGTGAGGTGGGCTCTCCAGTGAATTCCCCTAACAGAGCTAGAGAGGGAGGTGTGTGGAGAGACAGCACTACACACACGCGATTGATTTCTCCATTCATTACATTCATCTATTGGTCTTCTCTACATAAATGACTAGAGTCAATGACTAAATATAGTGAGAATTAACACTAATGTGTAACTGATATGTAAAAGGAGTTATGAAAGGATGATGAGCATTTTGAGAGGTTATATCCTTGAGTTGTTTGACCACATAAACATCTGTTATCTCCAGTAGGAAAAGAGTCATGAAAATGTTGATTTGCTTCCATAATAATTGCTTAGAAATATCAACCCCATTTATATTCATATATTCCCCTACTGTGTTTTGTATTCATCCACTTTCATTTTTCTTCTCCCTTTGTTTCTCTCCCATAATGACTTGTTCTCCTCTGGACCTTCTCACTCTCAGTCTTTCTCCCTCTCTCATTCTCTGTCTCCCATGTATATTTCCCTCTTATTCCTACACAGTTATTTTCTTCTTACTATCCATTCTACTTTCTAAGTCATTTAATTCCTTTCCCTCTTAATTATCGCTTCTCTAGTATCATCATATTTATACTTATCTTCTCACTCATCTTTTTTTCTCTGATCTTTTTTTCCCATCTATGACAAATTTATGTTCCTCATATAATGGATATTTTTCCCTCTCCTCATATTTTGAGATTTCCTTTCTCCTCCTCCCCATGATTAATCTATTTGTGTCCTATATTTTTCTCATATTTTCTCCCTGTTATTTTTGTTTACACTTCCTTTGTTCTCTCCTTCATTTTGCCCTAACCGTCTTTGTTCTCTCTTCTTATGAGGAAATATCCTACTTATACAGTACATTATTTCTTGTCTTTTCCCATGGTTTTAAGAAATTTTCCCGTTCATTAGCTCTACCCTCTATATAGTCCCCTCCATAGATGTTGAAAGTGGTGCTACTAATCTCTTCATCCTTACAAAGGACATTTTCCTTAGTGAAGTGTCCTGGGCATGATTTTTTTCTATGTGTGTCATTGAAAGCATTATTACCCTACATTTGATATTCTAGCTTAGATTTGAATGACTTAATTCTATATTTTCTTACCTCTATTTAGAGGTTAATCAAATTCTATCACAGTTTCTTTTTCACCACCCTGCCTTTATGTAGTCATCAATTAAATAATGTGAGATTATTTGGAAATTGGTAATAAGATAAACACAGAAATACACACACACATTTGTGTACATATACACTTGAATAATCTCTCTTTACCTTCATCTTCTGTTGATTTTTTTTTTTTTTTTTTTTTTTACTGTATAATGAAGTGTCTCTGTTGAAGGTCACCTGTACTAATCAATTACTGATACTGTTTTGAACTTATAAACTAATATAGGGATAATTAACATCTATCTTACCATTTATAAACATTCATCACATAATTTTTGCAGGTTAAACTCACAGGCATCCTGGAGAAAAACATTGAGCAAAAAGAAAGATTCTTATGTCCTCTAAAAGAGGAAATAGGTAATAATGGAAGAACAAACCATATAAAGATATAATTTTTAGCATCATAACTAATAAGAGGGTGGTATAGGGTACATGGAGCACTTAGAGCATGTAAAGATTGAGTTCATTTTAATGAACTATAGGGAGACTTTCCTGATCAAATGAAGATGAAGGGATTATAGAAAACATAGATGGTGCTGAATTAGGAAATTTCTCACACATTCTTTAAAATCTGGACCGAGTATGTTTTTAATTTAGCTTATTTTAGTTTTTTAAAAGTATTGCTCAAGAATTGGGTCCTTTCTCTAACCTTATTATTTTTCATATATATAAATAAACTCGTATTAGTTCAAATAATTTTTACGTATCACATAATTTCTCTTAATTATGCTATTTTTATTATATCACAATGGTGATATTATGCAATCTATTTTAGTTTTCTACTTCTGCATAACACATTGCCAGAAAATAGTGGCTTAAAATAGCAGACATTCGTTATCTCAGAGTTTCAGTAGGTCAGAAATTTTACTGACCAGGCACACCAAGATAATCTCTCTTTATCATCTAAGGTCAGTTGATTAGTAATCCAGTCATTAGAGTGATACCCCATTGTATTCATAGCTTCTGCCTACACTCAATGGAAGGAGACTATACACGTTGTGTACACTAGGGGGCAGGAAACTTGGAGGCCATTTTAGAATTCTATCACAGATTCTCAACTCATTCTGGGCTTAATTGGAAAGCCACAAGTTATAATGTGAGTTTTTGGCTGAAACTCAATATCCTTCATTCTGTTGGAGAAATCCATATTTATATTCATCTCTTTTGTAAAGGATTTGTTAAACAAAAGTATTTGCATTTTATTAAATGCATTTTGGCATCTTTGGAGATGACATAGTTTTTCCTTATTCAACCTTTTAATTTTATGTGTTATATTAATAGATTTTTTAAGTTTTTAATAAAAAATTTTTATTCCATTTGATAAGAGTTTTGTTAGTTATTTTTAGGAATTTGAATCAACAGGTATACATATTATTCTATACTTTTCTGGGTTTTTTTATATTTTGTGCTTTTTGGTTTTTCTTGTTGATAAAATTGAGAAATCTCCCATTTTTCCCTTTTTACAGATAGCTTATATACTATTCCTATATATCTGTACATGGTCTCCTTCTCAAAATTTTTTTAAAATTTATTTTATTTATTTTTATTTTTATTTTGGCTGTGATGGGTCTTCGTTGCTACGCACGGGCTTCCTCTAGCTGCAACGAGTGGGGGGCTACTCTTTGTTGCAGTGCATGGGCTTCTCATTGTGGTGGCTTCTCTTGTGGAGCACAGGCTCTAGGCGCACAGGCTTCAGTAGTTGTGGTGCATAGGCCCTAGAGCGCAGGCTCAGTAGTTGTGGCACAGGGGCTTAGCTGCTCCTTGGCATGTGGGATCTTCCTGAACCAGGGATTGAACCTGCGTCCCGTGCATTGGCAGGCAGATTCTTAACTACTGTGCCACCAGGGAGCCCCTTCTTTTTGAATTTTAAATATCTTTTTTTATCTTTTGTTATACCCTCTATTATTTTAATTTTGATTATGTGCATTTTCCTTCTTTTAATTAAAGCTCTTAACATATGCATCAGTTATCTATTCTTACCATATAATGCTCTACAACAAACAACAAAAGTCTCAGGGGCATTTGTTTCGTCCATGAGTCTGTAACCTTCAGCTGATCTGGGTTTGGCCCAGGTGATCCCATGTGGACTGGCTCATGTGTCTGTGTTTGGCTGTGGTCATCTACTCAGGTTTTCTGACTTTGGCTGGGTTTGTACACATATCTGGAGATCTAGTTAGCTGTTGATTGATCTAGGATGGCTTCTTCTGGGGAAACGGGCAATTAAGCTCTGTTCCACATGTCATTTATTCTCTTATAGGCTTCACGAGGTGTGTTTTCATGGCCCTGGCAGAGGGCAAGAGCAAGAAACTGCAGTCCTACAAGCATATTAAGGCTCTGCATACATTACACTCTAACTCCCAGTAGTCAGAAGGAACCCCAGGGATAGAGTGGGAGGCCCTGATAGTTTACATGGTAAAGGTCTCAGATGTGAGCAGGGTTGAAGAGTTGACACGATTAATGCAATTAATCTTTCACAGTATACAAATTTAATGATAATAATAGGTGCTCAACTTTAAACATGCCTAGTAACAGCCACGGCTGGGTACTTATATTAATTTATTCAGTTAAGATTTACAAGCCTATCTAATTCCTATTAGAAGTTGAAGTGAACTCAGGTAAAAGGAGTTCTTCTTGAGGTTTTTCTTTGCTACTCAAAATCCTCATTGGTTTCTATCTCACTCAGAGTAAAAGCCAAAGTTCTTTTAATGGCCTCTAAGTTCCTTACATTATCTATTCCTCTGTCATCCATCTTACTTGCCTTCTACCGCTCATCCCTACCCATGCTCTACTTTTGTCAAACTAGTTTTCTTTTATTTCCTTAAAAATAAAAACCATGTAGTACCTCATGGCTTGTATAATTCCAGTTGGTTCTGTTGGGAACACCCTTCCCCCATCTTCAACAAGTTCAGGTTTTACTCAAAATGCCTTTTCAGGAACACTTTGACCACTACTTTTCCTGTTTTATTTTTCTCCATAACTTCTACGACAATCCAATATGCTATGTATGTTACTGATTGTGTGTGTGTATGTGTTTCTACCACCACTACTATACAAGTTTTATTAGGGAAGGGATTTTTTCGTATTTTGTTCACACTGTATACCAAAATACATAGGTACTGGAACATAGGTGCTCAATATATATCTTTTTGAATGGATGCATGTGTTCATAATAACATAAATCAGTCTGAGTTCTTTCAGTTTTGTTCATGGTTTTATAATACCTTCATACTTCCTTTATGCAAGATAAGTGATGCTACCTCAAATCCTGGCTATAATTATCAAACAAAGCATAGTTTTGAGCAATTTCAGAAGCAATACAAAATGTTTTGGAAATGAAAGACTCATGTAAACATCATCATATTTCCCTGAGCATGGGGTCCTTTCCCAAATATAGTCTGTGTTGTGTTTTAATAAACTGCCTAAATAACTCTGCAGATGCCAGATTCCTATTTCACAAATTTTCTGAATTAAGATTACTAAATTGGTATTATGACTCTCAATTATATTAAATCAAAAAGACATTAAGCCCTTCGAGCAACAGCAATTGAATTATGTACCAGGCGCTCTGGTAGGCAATGGAAGTAAAAAATGAAGAAAACATGTTTTCCACCCTCAGGTCTACATCATATTACAGAATTTGTTTTAAGTAGCTTTATCTTGTATAAAAAAAACAAACTTATAGGAGCTTATTAAGATTATTATTAAGATATTATTTTACTTACTTAATCACATCTCTCATCTTGCATATTAATTATCGCTTGTTTGTTATTCTCGTCCATTATGTCCATTTTATTATCTTAAGGAATTTTGCTCTTTTTTCCCCAATTTATATCCACTCTTTTCCTTCTTCTTTGTTCATTGTCAGCATTCTCATTTCATTTAAGTGTGAGGGTTGATTTGAACACTATTCAGTGTCTCAGATACTTCAACATTATTCACGCCCTTGTACACTCTTTAAGCCTTTACACTTTGATTTCCAGTCACATGTGGTTATCTCTGCTTCCTCCCAATTGGCTACTAAAATGATACTAAAAAATATAAAATGATGTAAAGGACAAAGATTATGGGACAGTGGCAAATAAATGGAAAAGCAAATGGAAGAGCAGTAGTGAATTCAGCTGGATAGAGGGCCTGAAACCAAAGGTGCATGGATAGGAAAAAACTGTACATGAAGTGAGTCATTCCTTGGCAAGGGACTCTTAGAAGTTTGGGGGCTTGGAGATATCAATTTCTAAATTAGTGAGAGGAATGAGTGTATGGGTAAAAACAGGGTAATTATTTGCAAGTCTGTGTATGGTTATGCCATAATCCCGTCTAGCCAAATGAGTACCCCGAGGCAGGGGACCAAAGGTTTACACTCTGGAGAAACTTAATAGGACAGAACTGGCAATTATATACTCAAGGGTACTAGGAAACAGAGACAAGATATGTGATTGAAAGTGGAGATTTCATTGAAGGCCTGCACTTTTAGTTCTCTTTGCTCATAGAATGGCTATAGCCAGGCTGAATTCTTCGAAGCAGAGGTCTATTGACTCTTCTCTGAAGAAACTGGACAACCACAGGTGAAAACACCACTACATACTAAACTGCAGGTGTCCCCCTGTTCAATAGGTGGCCCTTCCCCACCCCAGTTCATCACTAGACAGTGAAGCTCACTTATCAGCAACCTAACAGTCACTCTTAAGTATGAACAGACACCAAGTGAAGTAGAATGTGTTATTGCCAAAGTATTCATTGTCTCTCCCTATGAGACCCATTCCTTGGGAGGATAATTCATTTCATCCATTGACAGAAACCTTGTTCATGTGATTTGCTTTGGCTAATGAAATGCAAACAAAAGGAATGTGTACTCCCCCTGAGCTAAATAAAGCTTTAAGAGCTATCATGTAGTTTTATTATTTGTATTTACCTTCTGCAGTCACACCAACAATGTCTTACATAGGGGACTGAAAAAAATAGAGAAAAGTAGTATAAGAAAAATTTGATAATCAAAGTGCATGAAATACTATATTGAAAATGCCTCTCCGATACCCGGGACAGTGGATAAAAGTAGACTCACATAAAGACTCACATTTCAGAACACTGTAAATTAAGAGATAATCCTATAAGATTCTAGATTAAAACAAACCATGGCCACCATCACCACATCACTTAATAGCATTGGGAAGCAGGATGGAGTTAGACTTCCGAACAGCAGTACTGAAAGCTAGGAGACTGTGGTGAAATGCCCTTAAGTCCTTAGGGAAAATCTACTCTAGTATCCTTTACACAGCTAAATATCAGTCAATTGTGGGGCAAAATATACATTTCTCCGACCTGCAGACACTCAGAAAATAGACCCTTTACATACTTTTCCTTAGAAAATTAATGAAGAATATTCTGCAAAATCGGGCTTTACACCAAAAGATTAGATTCAATAAAAAATGGATCTAAAGTGGGAGCAAGGTGAATGAAAATCCAGATGTCAGATGAACAGCGACTTAGAGAACCATCAGGTTGAGTTGGAACAGGTGGAAAGAGGGCTCCAAGAAGGTTTCCATAAAAAATAGGAGTCTCTATTATTAGAGGATATTTGGAAGGTATTACTGATAAAGCAGTTGGGGAAAATTTAACAATAGGGAGCCGTTTATTAAAACCTAGCAGGTAAAAAACAAACATGAATACACAGACACACACACACAGACACACACACACACACACACACAATTACTAACAATTACCAAAAAAACAAAAAAAATACAGTAAAGGAATCTCTATACTACGTGACTATTTGGCCTTATAGTATAAACAATATATATATAGCTAATGATAATGAACACTGATAAATCCTGTCTGTAATTAAAATCAATTTATAATATATAAAATTTGTAAGTCAATTAGAGTGTACATATTTTACTTAGAGTCAAATACCTAAAGAAATAGACAAAGCAGTTACAAATGATAACCTTTAGAGAGCAGAATTGAGTAGTTGCTGTAGAGACGGCTTTATTTTATTATAAGCCTTTCAGTATTGTTTGATTTTTAAGCCATGTACATTTATCATTTAATAAAAAAATCCAATAAATGACAAAATACCTTTTAAAACTGATAGTATGAAAGATTAATGCTTCTAATAAACTTACATGCATATATTAAGTGCAAAATACTTGACATATGTTTAACATTGTGTGATGTAGAAAGTCCAAATTTACTTTTCTTAATAATAAACAATGAATGCTTCAAAATGCATATAATTCTTATGAACAAGCACTACTACTTGTCAATTATCAGTGAATTAATTTATAAATTGACTAGAAGGGTGTTCACTAGAGCACTGTTTTGATCACAGAAAAACCATACTTACCTGGAACATAAGAAAATATACCCAAGCTTTTCTAAACATATAATTGAAGATATTAATAAAGCAAGATGTGCTATACAAGATAAATACCAGCAAAAAGTATAACACAATGGAAAAGCCAACATTTCAAATATATTTTGATTTAATCCAATGAGGCAGTATGAATTTTACCAGAAATAATAATGAAAACATACATGCTATATGACTAGCAACCATTGTATTCCCAGTGAAAGCAATTCTGAAAGTCCCAACTGACTATTTGTAAGAAGAGCACAAAGGAATTTACAATTGAGAATAGACTAGTCATAGAATATGTTACTGTACCAGCAGTGATACATACTGAGGAGTAAAATCAGAAGGGCGCAAACGGAAAGTAACACCCAGTCTATTCAGCTGGTATGAGCCTCAGGCATGTGTTAAGAGCTATTTAGGAGGGGGTGCTGAGGGGGGGACCATACAGAGATTGTTGTTTCTCCTCACTGATGACATTTAGCTCCCACTACAATGTTACTCTTCTCACAACATAATGAGCCTGCAGGATGCATAGTACCTACAGTTAATTCCTTGTTCCTTAGCATCTAAAGAAAACCACTAACCAGTATCAAATTTGAGTGGCCAAGGGAACATTTCACTGTTAGGACAGTTTACAGAACTTAGGCTGGCAAAAATGGGACTTTTGAAAACTGGGAAAAAAACAAAAAACAACAACAACAAAAAACAATGTTATCTTTGTTAGAAATCTTAAGCAAATTCAGTCCAATCCAGTGATTTCTTTGTCATATCTGGATTTGATTAACTGAGCCTCAGGTCACATGTCTAGCTGTGCTTTCCGTTCCATTTTCCTGTGGGTTTTCTTGAAAGCATGAAGAAAGGGGATCAAAGGTATAGCTACTTCCTAGGTTCCACTGGCTTCTGAGTCCTCTTCTGTGCAGCTCTCATTATCCCCCATGTCTGTTCTTCCAACACATGGAGTGCCCAGTGTTGACTTTGACAGATGTCACATTCAGCTCCATGACATGAGTGCCTTGTTATTGTGCAGCTGGTCCCTGCTTCCGCAGGAGGGCATCCACACACAGTCATCTGCAGCCACACTGTTTTTCTACCAGTTTGTCTTTTCAGGCTGGTGTGTGAGCTCAAGCTCCCTGTAACCTTTGTATACCAGTCGGGGCTCATAAGCCTGCCAAGGTGAGCTCTATCCTCCACCCACTATTTCCCATCAAAACATTACAACTAAAGTCACTAGGCAAAAATGCTATTTTCTGAGTACCTGCTATAAACCAAGTCTTCAAAAAAGTGACTTAATTAATTTTGATTGCTGAGTAGTCTTCCTTGGTATGCATGGGCTATTATTTGTCTCACCATTCATCTGTAGAAGGTTATCTGGCTTGTTTACAGTTTGGGGTTATTAGAAGTAGAGCTGCTAGTTTCATGGACAGGTTTTTGTGGGAACATAAGTTTTCACTTTTCTGGGATAAATTTTCAGAGGTGCAATTTCTGGGTAATAGGGTAGTTACAAGGAGTGTTAAAACTATTCTTAATAAGTATTTCAAAAATTATTACACTGGTTCCCACACTTGCCCTGAATGAGAGATCTAGTTTCTCTGCATCCTCTGCAGCGTTTGTTGTTGGGACTGTATTTTATTTTGGTTGTTCTGATAGGTGTATAGTGATATTTCATTGTGGGTCTAATTTGCATTTTCCTAATGGCTAATGATGTTGGAAACATTTCCATGTGCTTATTTAATATCTGTATATCTGCTTTGGTGATCTTTCTGTTGCTCATAGTATTTCCTTATCCTTTTGACATCTGCAAAGTCTGTAGAAATAATCCCTGTTTTATTCTTGATATTGGTAATTTGTGCCTACTCTCTTTTTTCTGTGTCAGTCTTATGTTTCTTAATATTATTGCTC
Organism: Pseudorca crassidens; assembly: GCF_039906515.1. Lineage (NCBI taxonomy): Eukaryota > Metazoa > Chordata > Mammalia > Artiodactyla > Delphinidae > Pseudorca > Pseudorca crassidens. Next base: position 73,785,850 of record NC_090302.1, on the reverse strand, counting down.
TTTCAAAAAATCAGCTTTTTGTTTCATTGATTTTTATTATCTTTTAAAATTTTATTTTTTTATCATTTTCATGAATGTTTGTATGAGACCTCTTTTTCCATCCTTTTACTTTTAACCTACCTATAGCATTATATGTGAAGTGAGATTCTTGAGTTCAGGTCATGTTTATTAATCCACTCTGCTAATATCTGACTTTTAAGTGATGCATTTAGACCATTTATATTTAATGTAATTATATGTTAGTTTATCTTCCATTTTATTTTTTGTTCCCTAGTTCTTCTCTTTCCTTTTTATTTATCTTTTGTCTTTTTCCTATCCTCCTGTGGGTTACATGAACAGTTTTTTAGAATTCTATTGTGATTTATGTATAGTGTTTTTCTTTGCTGAGACATTTTTTTCTTTCATTTTTTCCAACTACTTTTGTAATTGATCTTTGAAGTACTTTTATGACAACTGCTTTAAAATATCTGTCAGATAGTTTTAACATCTCTATATTCTTAGTGTTGGCATCCATGTGTTGTCTTTTTTATTTTATTGACATTTTTCAGTGATGAATGATGTTTTATTATTGAAATCATTATGAAGTTTATGAAATAATTCTTATGAAATTATGAGTGATATTTTATAATAATTTTTTAGGTATTATGTTATGACACTTTGGATATTATTTAAACCTTCAGTTTTTTCTGTGACACTGATATGGTAGAGGGAAGGGGAACACTGCCTACTGTGAGGTAGGGGTAGAAATTTATGTTCCACACTTGACCGATGTTGATAGCTAATGAGGGGAGGGGCTCCTCTTTACTGCTGGGCAGGAGTAAGAGTTCTGACTCCCTACTAGACCTCTGCTAAGACCTCCTTGGCTGGAAACAAGAGTAGGTCCTTGTTACTACTTTCCATGGCATCCACTGGTTCCATTAGTGTATGGCCTTTCTACCGCTGGGTGGTATTGAGTGTCCTAACTGTCCACTTGGCTTCCTTAGACGTCACATCAACAGCAGAGGGAAGTGAGTAGAGATACCTTGTTAGTGCTGGGAATGAATATCTTGTCTCCCCATTCAGCCTTGTTATACTTTAGTGAAGGTGGAATTCTGTTTTCCCATTCAACCATTGATTGTGGGGGGGTGGGTAGAGCCACAGTATTTTCTGTGTCATTGGCTGGAAAAGAGCAGTTATTATCTAAAATTTTCTATCTTTAGAAGGTGGCCAAACTTCTTCTTTCTGTTCCCTTTGACTAGAGAGAATAGGCTTTTGTTGAGGCTTGTTTTATCCTCATCCACTGGCATTTCTAGGTTGTCAATTTTGCCATATTATTCCTTGGGTCCCAAGGTTTCTATCTAGTGTACCTTCTTTTCTCCACCTTTCAAGATTTATTAGTCTTCTAGGGATGCCATAACAAAGCACCACAGACTGACTGGCTTAAACAACAGAAATTTATTTCCTCAGAGTTCTGGAGGCTGGAAATCTAAGATCAAGGTGTTGGCAGGTTTGGTTTCTCCTGAGGCCTCTCTCCTTGGCTTGCAGATGGCTGCCTTCTCACCATGTCCTCACATGGCCTTTTCTCCATGTGTGCAGCACATCCCTGGTGTCTCTTTCTCTTCTGATAAGGACATCAGTCATATTGGTGTAGGGCTTCACCCTTACAATCTCATTTACTCTTCATTGCCTCTTTAAAGGCTCTATCTCCAATTATAGTCACATTGGATAGTTAGGGCTTCAACATATGAATTGGAGGGGATGCAATTCAGTCTGAGACACTCTGCCTTCTGAACCTATAAAATTCATGTTCTTCTCCCCTGTAAAATACATTTGTTTCCATCCTAACAGCCCCAAAAGTCTTAACCCATTTCAGCATCAATTTTAAGTCCAGCGTCTCATCTAAATATCATCTAAATCCAGATATGGGTGAGACTTGGGGTGTGATTCATCATGAGACAAAATTCCTCTCTACCCATGAACCTATGGAACCAGACAAATTATGTGCTTCCAAAATACAGTGGTGGAACAAGCATAGGATAGACATTCCCATTTTAAAAGGAGCAGTCAGAGAAGAAAATGTTCCAAGCAAGTCCAAAACCTAGGAAGACAAATTCTATCAGATTTCAAGGCAAGAGAATAAACCGCTTTGGCTCCATGTTCTGTCCCCTGGGCCCATCAGGGTGGTGGCCCTGCCTTCTGTAGGTCCTGTAATCAAATACAAATGGGTGCACAATAAAAATATATTGGGCAGATTTTATGCATGTTCCTTGGAACATTTCACATTCTACCAAAGAAATGCTACAGAGAAACTTGAGGCTATACTTTGGAATGGGTTGTGTGTTGCTTTTCTAACAGATGTTTGTCAAGGAGGAAAACAAATGATTGTTTTTACTTCCCTTCTGAAGTTTGTTACTATTGAAATATGTGTGTGTGTGTGTGTGTGTGTGTATATGACAGATTTAGGAGAGGAGAAGCATGCACCATCTTTGTGAATAATGATATTTCAATTTCAAAAATCTCTTAATCACTTTTTGCAGAATGTTGTATTTAGAATGAGAAAGGAAGAAAGAAAGGAATGGAGGGAGGGGAAGAAAAGAAAAGAGAAGAAGAAAGTGAGAGAGAAGTGACTGTAAACTTTGATGTTTCTTTTATGACATGACGGAAAACCAGTATGAAACAAACCGTAATCCTGGCTCATGCTACAGACAGCCTCAACAAAGTTTTATTATCCTGCATATCAACATTAGGATCTGTCCTGAATTTGTGGCCGAAAATCTGCTAGTACTTAAAGAGTCAGGAAAGAAACTTGTGATTTGAATCTTAGTCATTTTTCATCAGCACAGCTAGTCAAAGACCATGCTTAGAAATGTGTTGTGTTCTTTCTTAGGAGACAGTTTAGAAAGTTCAATTTTCAATGTGTTGGACCATTTCTAACTATTGTCTTTTTAAGTGTAAGAAATTAAATATTCCTGGATTATAGATTTTACAGTGTGTCTGAATGAAAGATTTTCCAGGTGGGCTCTAGCTACAGAACTCCATTCAGCCTCCTGAAATCTATGTCAGTATAATATCACCTGTGACTGGTCCCTCTTCCATACAACAACTTGTTGCCATGGCCCTGCTGGCATACCTCTTCCTCACTTCCAATAGTAAGTTTTCTTCCACAACTCAAACTCTGATATGTCTTATAAAAGGATATAGGTGGAGGCTCCTGCTGTGACATCAGGAACTCAATTATTCAAAATATGACATCTGTGTCAGGCATGACTAGCTTCTCATTTGTTACACAATTGATTTTGACTCAAAGGCACTGTGGCCTCAGACCCTGATGCCACTTCACCTGCTGAACATGTTGTCATGCCTCTTCTCTTAGACCCACATCACTTCTGGCTGCAGCTGTAGGGATATCTGATTATTAAATAGACTTAGAGTGATTGGTGCTAATGGAGCTCTCTGATTAGCAGCAATGCTATACTTGGGTCAGTCTTTCCTATCATATCCCAAGTAGGCATGTGCAGTTTCAACCTTCATCTTTCATTTGAAGAGTCAGAGGGGGAAAAGAGGCTAAAATTCTGCTTATTTTTTCATTTGCTTAGTAACAGCCACCTGTACAGGTTTTCTGGGAGTTTATCTCTTGAGCTGTTATTTTAGTAAAATCATCCCACTTTCATTTCAATATTATAATCCCAACAAGTCCAGAAACCCGCTTTCATCAATGTCATTGTTTTGTTTAGCTTTTATGGAGAATTGTAATTTCTGGGGCTAGTATCTCTCTTTTATTCATTTTTGTAAGCCCTTGAAAAGCACAAATGTGATTGTACTGTGAAAATGTTAAACATGATTTATACATGCATATCTGCTATAATTATACCCCAGTCAAGCCATTAGAGATTTGAGCTGTCCCTCACTTCTCTGATTCCCCTATTCCTACCCCAATCTAGCTTTCAGCAAGGCAGACAGAGCCAGCGCTACTCATGTTAATAGCTGGGGTTCATCAGCATCAATTGCTTTTGGGGTGCTCCTCAGTGTGCATGATGTGTATTTGATGTTATGATTTGTAGCAAACAACGGAGGTGCTCAGCAATTTAGCTGTGCTTGGTTGTTGCCACAAGGGAGCTGAGGGGCTTTTAAATAAACTATGTGCGATTTCCTCACATGAGATGCTATTTAAGTGCTACACATGACAGGCAAGCACATTTAAAGGAAGCCCAAATGCATCAGTTGAGATTTCCAGAGCCAATCTAAGAATCAGCTCCAGAGTGTGGCCTGCTGAAGCAGTGATGAACTCAGGGAAGTCATTGAATAAATTAGGAGGTGGAGGAGGGCAAGGAAACAAAGAAAAAATGTATGACACATACAAAGATTTGCAGGGATTTTGGTGTTAGGCACAGGATGAGACAAGGGGAAAATACGGAGTTTGTCGGGGAGAATGTGAATGTTCTATGATACAAGTGAAATACAGGTGACCAAAGCATGCTGAAATATAGCCTTCACTGTGTGTAGTCCATATAAATATTAAAACATAATTACAACTGACCAATGGGAAAAATTCCCATAAATGGTCGTGAAGGATATTGATGCTATCAAGAAAAAAAGCACACAGCACTCACTTAACAAGCCCAAGCATTTTATTTGCACATGCATCTGTGTTTTATACATGGTAGCTGCTCAATAAATGCTAGTAAATATATATCCCACTAAGGGTTCATAAAATTAGAATACCCACCTAAAAATGGAAATATCAATTATTTCTGCTATTTCTTGTTACTTAAATTAAAATTTTGAATTTCCATTATCAAACTGCCACACCAACTTTTACAAGCATAGGTATATTTAAGTTTTTTTGCTGGTCAGATTGTCCTTGTACCTGTGATTTTTCTTTGTTTTTCATGATTTAATATTTTCACTTAAGAACTAACAGTAGGTAGAGATTCAGGTGTACTTATTTAATCAATTTTTTTTTACTTTTGATAAAATACCCCCCCCCCCGACCACACACACAAAATGGCTTATTTTATCTTGTTTCTTAGTTACTTATCTCTTTTTAGAAACATGTTCTATTTTGCTCTAAGAAGTATAATACATTCTGTTGTGTATCCATTGAAAGAGTATGGTTTCAAATTCTAAAACCACTCAATTTATGTGTCTATACTTAAGCCATTGACATTATACTCTATAGAAAGATACAGATATATCGTTATATAGTTTGCCATTAGAAAGTGATTCCTTTGAGTCACAGACCTTATTATCATTGCATCCTAGAGCCTAGCACGGTGCCTGCTATTATAATAGCTACTCAGTAAAAGAACAGACTGCATTTTAAAATGTAGCTTTGTAAATATCTTCACACTTAAAATCAACACTCTTGTTCAATTCCTGTGTGATGTAAGGTGCTGTGCATCTGTGAACTTGGGTTCCAGGTACATGTGGCAAGTTTACATTAGGATACCCTCCAGAGCTTCAGTGTTGGGTGTTGGAGGAGTAAGGGAGAAGAGTGGTAGTGGGATGTCATGGCATGTATTTCTGTCCAATGTGGGAGATTTGTCTTCTGCCTGAACCCCAATGAAAAATACTTTCCTTCTATCAGGACATATTTTCACCCTGACTACCCATGTCCATTAGATGACATTGAAGGCGTTCAGAGACCAGAAAACAGGACTCAGAAAGATAAAAGGTAGCAAGGCATAGAATTAAAAAAAAAAGAGAAGAAAAGAAAAAAAAAAAAAGGAAAGTCATATTTTAGGTAATATGCAAAGCAGGCATCCAGCATTTTTCAAGAAAATTGGAAGCAAAATATTTTTATATAAATTTATGAGAACATTTTAAAGTGAACTTTGAGCAATCATGTATAGACTATACCTGCAAGAGAATATCCACAAAATAATGAATTATATAAACAGCACAGGGCATCCACAACAGGATGAAAAAGGTTAGAAAGTGGTAGAAAATACAGCCTATGTTTAACCAGAGATGGATTTTACCAATTTTTAAGGGAGAGTTATCCCACTGAATATAATTTTTATAAATATATATTTTCTTAAAAATATATCTGCTTGCTGTGGAAATCCTTGGTAGAACAGTTGTAACCTTATTTCAGAATAGCAGTTAAATCATCATCATGATGTATTTTTTTTTGTTATCTTTGGAAGATTCTTCTTTAAGGAATCCTCTTAAGAACTATTAGAGATAACTATTTAAACTGTTTTGGCCAGAGGTCCAGAGCACAGAGCAGACAGAACGGGGTAAGCAACTTCACCCATGAAGAGAGTTGCTTCAATGAAATTTATTAATAGATTGGTGTTCAACACGCTTTATATGCATGGCATCTCCCAGGGGCTCCATGAAGCCCTACAATTCCACCTCTTTTCTTTCATACCTACTGGGAGGTATTGTGCCCTGCACGCACGTTATTGGCCAGTGAACTGCAGGATTAAAAAAAAAAATACAACTTCTGCCAAGCTGCTGCAAACACAAGGCACTGTAGTTGAAGGGATCTCTTGGGGAAATACAAATCATTGCACTTAATAGCCTGACTATACAAACAGTCACCGAATGGTGTTTATTTCTGGATTCAAGGCCATAAAATTTGTCAGTGGCCTTCGGTGCAGGAACAGCCTGCTAGGATATTTCATTATGTGACCTAACTCCCTCAATTTCCAAGGCTTCATATGAAAATGAGCCCAGTCTTTTGTAAATGGCGGAAAACAGCCTGAGTCTAACATCCAACAAAGACTGTTTTCTACAGTTACATTTTTAAGAAATAGCGAAGCTCTGTGGTATGTTCATTTTATGATAATCAGACACAAAAGAGAGAAGGACAAAGTGGCAGAGGGAAAGAGAAGCAGAAGAGGAAAAAATATGTGGACTCAAGTTAGCAAATATATTAAGATTTAGCAAATTGGCAGAGCAAATGGTATCACTCAACTGAGCATAAAACCAGACCGCTTATTTGATTTGACTGCCAATGAATATTTTTCTTTCTGAGATGTTAAAGGCAGTTTTATAGTGCAATATGTTTTTAAATTCTAGAAACCAAGCATCTCCGGATTTTTTTTTTTTATCCTTCCCAAACATTATGATTAGAGTTGGCTACACATGGATCAATTTATGCTTGGCTCCTAGAGAATATTATGAAGCTTCATGAAAAACATGCTGTGGTGAATTGCTCAGATATTTAAACTTTTGTGATCAATCTTACCCATTCACTCTTACGACTCTGGCTAAGCTTAAGATCAGTGGCCACATAATTACATAACTAGACTGCCAAGAATCCTAAATTGCTGTCCCTATATGGACAACTGGTACCTTTTAAAACCAATCAATAATAACATCATGACACTTTCATCCCTAACATCTGATTACTACCCTCATCCCCTTGGTTTGTTTGGTTCTAAGTATATTGCTGCTGTGTGACTAAGGTCACCTGTGTGGCCTTAGTGTCTTATCTTTAAAATAGGCATAATAATAACTACTTCACAGGGATATTATGAAGATTAAGTGAACTAATACAGAGTTCTATATATAATAGAGACTCCATAAGTGTTAATTTCCTTTCCCTCTTATCCTCCTATATAAATATCCCCTTCTTGATTGTATTTTTATTGCTGTTGTTGAGGAGAAACCTTTTTCCTCTACCCTTCTAGGTTATCTGGCTGGTCTAATAATCAAATTGACCTAAGACAGATTAACAAGAGAACAATAAATTTAATTACCTACTTACTGGGGCTCTACAAGGACAGTGAGACCCAAGGACCAGTTGGGCAGTTAAGACTTTAATGCGATTTTGAACTCAAGAATGGAATAGGGGCCTGGGGCTTTAAAGGGGAGGAGGGGGATTCACAGGATGATAAGAAGGGCAGATGTTTGGTAAGTAGATGTTTGTCCTGCCACACAGATAGGTCATTCCAATAAAAAGTTATCTCTTGGAAATATGTTCTTTCTGGGCCAAGCGCCCTATCTGAATTCTTTCAGACAGGGAAGGGAAAGGTAAAAGCCGTTCTTGGGTCTGCCGAGTCTGGATGCCTTCATCTTAAAATAGTCAGTATGCCAAAGTGGCACATTTTGGGGAGGCTCATTCTGAACCCCTTCACTCTTATGAGTCCTTTCGTTTGAATAGAGAGAGATGTGTATGTGATCCGGAATGGACTGAACTGATAGTGAAATCCTATCACTATCAGCAAACTCAAATCTAGTTGTGACTTGTTAATGGATTTCCACATCTTGATGAATGTATAAACTCAGATCTTCGTTTCAGGACACCGTTTTGGATCTTAATTACAAAGCCAATCGTGTTTACTCCTTATATAATTTGTTACATGAGATTCATTAATAATCTAATCATAACATTTTATGTTTACATGCACACTCTAATCTATTGAAGAATGGTTTCACAATCATATTTGGAAGAAACTTTGGTTTTATAAAACAGTGAAAGAACAACAACATGGTTCTGGAGAAAAATATTGATGACATTAATTACAGAATTGTTTTTGCAAAGCTGGGCGTGTCTTTACAAGGGTTATGTGCCTGGAAACCAAACTATTATAATTTTTCTAATATGTTTGAGAACACTCCAGTAAACAATCTACAAACCCACCCTTAATTTTGCTTCTAGCATAAATTCATTTCTCTTACAACCATCAAATGCTACCTAGTTATTTAATTAATTAATTTATTTATTTTTACAGATAGGACTCTGTTTTTAGGCTTTTTTTCATTTATTTCATGACATGCTTTGGTAGTTTAAATCCATAGGCGCTAAGAATCCCTGTTCTCTACATCAACTGTCATCCTGAGGTCTACTTCAGTGGCCTCTAAGTGACTTAAGATCCTAAAATCATATGAAAAAATCTGTTTGTATAAACAAACATTTTATTCTCCTTAGGTTGAGTGTTCATGCTTTCAGGAGATTCTCAAAGGGGTTCTGTAACTTTTTTCTACACCTGTCGCATAATAAGAAACCTCAGTCCAATTAAGTACCTAATAGATGCCAGGCAGACTGCTAGAAGCTTTCACGTTATTTTATTGTTTCATCCTTATAACAGTCATGTTGTGGGACTCGAGGGACATTGTTCCAGCTAATGATTAAGAACTCTCCAGACAATAGGAGCTTCTTAGACAATGGGTGAATTTCCAGGATGTCCGGCCCCCTTCCGAGAAGGAGGGAGATAACAAAATGTAAAAAAGGTGTCTGTCAAAGACCAATCAGACAGCTGGGGAGAAGGAGGGAGATAACAAAATGTAAAAAAAGGTGTCTGTCAAAGACCAATCAGGCAGCTGGGGACAAGTTCCCTCTCTGGTCCGAGCCTAAGCCGGGACCAATCAGCAGGAGAACACAACCAAATCTATAATTTACATACGGGGAAGTGGGAACCTATAAAACTGACATATTCGCGCCCAAAAGGGTTCCTTCTTCGACCTCCTGCGTGAGGACCAAGGAACCCCGGTGCACCGGCCTTCAATAAACCTCTTGTGTTTTGCATCGACTTCCGACTCTTGTTGTTTCCTGGGCGAGTCGAAACTCCTAGGAGACCGCGCAGGTCTAACAATGTGACGTGGCTGTTACTAATATTTGCATTTGTATAGCTTGCGAATGGTCTCTCTGAATTCATAGTTTCTTTCTGCCGTATTTGACACATCAGACCTCTTTATCCAGATTATTAATTATAGGCACTTTGGACATCTTTATGTCCCCCGCAATGATAAACACATAGCTACTAAGCTAAATGGCAGTGCTGCTGCAGCTGCTGCTAAGATTGCAGCTGCAACAATTTCAAGGTTGGAATATCAGTGATCTAGGGTCCCACACTCAAATCTCCATGATTCCAGCTCATACTATAAATCAGCAGACTAGGCCCAGTATAAAAACAGAAGGACATTGCAGGGCCTAAAGTGAATTGTTGAGTGGCCAGCTGCTATTCAGTTCTAGCCACCTGTTGCCTGAAGGAATACAGAAAGACTGTTTCTAGATCTTCAGACCGTAACTTCTTCTTAAAAGCATCACATGGGTCAAATAAAACCAGCCTGTGCAGAGGATCTTGCCCTTGTACTTCTATTTCTTGGTTCTGTACAGGATGATTCCATCTTATATTATCTTATAGGAATGATTGTCATCCTGTTTTTTTAAAGCATGTAATTAAAAGGTTAATTACTAAAGGGATCAGTTGTTAGAGCTCTGGCCTGGTATTTGTCAGGCAGGCTGGGTCTAACATAGAATTTGTTTCATTTACAAAGTCTGAGTGGCTTGTTAATTATAATCATTGAAGGCTTTAAGAAAGGGAAAGATAGGATTTGATTTGTGTTTTTGGAAAATAATCTCTGTGGTGTGAAGGTAGTATGGAAGGAGTGGTGTGTTAGGGTCCCCTTCAGTTGAGGTTGGAGAGGACACAGCGGTGCAGACGGGAAGGGAGAAAAGCAGGCTCGCTTGACAGGTACTGAGATGGTGCAATCAGGATTTGCTAACCTACTGGGTGGGGGGAGTGAGTGAGAGACAAGTGAGAATTCATGGTGTATAGATTTCCTTATCAGATTATCTATATTCACATCCCAGCTGTGCTACTAAACAGCTATTGAAACATAGAGAGATATTTAACATCTCCATGCTTCCTCATCAGATTGTTAAAAGGATTAAATGAGCTATTGTTAAAAACAAAACAAATGTGCTGAGCACAAGCCTAGAACATTGTGAGCTTCCAAATCAATGTGCTCTATGAGCAGGGGCTTGCAGGATTCCGAGCTTCCGGACTTCAGTCAGTGGTGCAGTGGATGGCAGGTTCTCTTTAGCCAGGGTCAATGTCTGCAAGTTTTTTGACCTTTCCCTACAGATAGCTGCTGTAGTTTCTTCCATTACATCAGTATTCCAGATAGAAAAAGGGAAAAAAAGAGAGAGAGACATTTTGCCCCTCTTGTCAGGAAAGAAAATGCTTTCCCAAGAGCCTCTAGGAGACTTCTGCTTACTTATTTTTTACTAGCGCTATCAGTATCAGATGGCCAGTCGGAACTACAAAGGTGGCTGAGATGGGGAAAATTTAATTAGACATCTTTGCAGTCTTGATCAAATTGAAGATTCTGATAGTGAGGAAGAAGGGATTTGGATCTTGGATAGAGGGTTTGCCACAGACAGAAAGAACAGGCATCTTTATGCAATGATTTGAAAAGGATTTTGCTACTGGGAGACTTGGGAGTGAGTAGTTGATCTCTGAAGTAATTCTTCAGCTATTGGATTCTATCATTTAATCTAGCTAATCTTCAAAAGCAGCATTATGTAGTTAATTCAACATTGTCATTGGGCAATAACGTTGTATTAGCCAACAAATCAGCAAAATAATAAATACAAAGTACTTGCATTAGACTTCTGCTGGTTAAATGTTATGTCTCAGCATACGTGTAAGCACTTACTAACGCAAGGCTTTATTCCAGTTCCCCTCCCCTTTAGCACCACCTCTCCCAACCCCCAATAACATAAATACCTATGGCTGGTCATTTATGTAAATTTTTTGGTTCATTTACTTGCAAATTATTCAGAGGCATTAATGCATTATGATTCATTTTCTAAGCAAATTGTAAGTGTAGCTACTTCACAATACTGTTTTCCTCCAGTCTAATAGCCGTGTGTTAGAATGTTTTTTTGTTAAGATGTCAGCCCATTTCATAATATGTACTATTATCACTTATTATACTGTACCCTATAATTTATGTATTACAGAAGTAATTATTACAAATTAAGTTTGTATTAACTCAGTAGATTGCTGTGCACAATAATTAGGAACTAAGAGTCTTAACTTTTTATTGTAGTTTTAAATAATAATTAATATTTATCATTCAGCAAAAGTTACAAGGGCTTCCCTGGTGGTGCAGTGGTTGAGAGTCCGCCTGCTGATGCAGGGGATGCGGGTTCGTGCCCCGGTCCAGGAGGATCCCACATGCCGCGGAGCGGCCGGGCCCGTGAGCCATGGCCGCTGAGGCTGTGCGTCCGGAGCCTGTGCTCCGCAACGGGAAAGGCCACAACAGTGAGAGGCCCGCGTACCGCAAAAAAAAAAAAAAAGTTACAAACACTGCACAAAATTCAATATAATCTATTCCTTACCTCAGCATATTTCTGAGACAAAATTTAAAAAAAATAAATAAAAGAGAGAAAGAAACCTTTCCACACAAATCCTTATAGAAATAGAGAGAAAATAAATAGTCGAAGTCCAGCTGAGAACTTTCAGTAGGAGAATAATTTCTCCAAACTTGTTTGACAAAGGATCAACATGTAGAATAAATTGATATTAATGTGACTTTAAACAGTGTATTTGGGCCACACTTTACTATTACATATTGTCTGGAAACATTGTTGTGTAGGAAGCAAGTATATTCTTGGCAATTGCTATAAATTTATATGAAACAAACTTAATCATATAATAAAGGAACTAGTTATCTAATATAAGTAGTCCATTGTAATGTACTATAAAATGGTACAGTATAATGACTTTATCAGTTTCTCCATTTTTAGTTGAGCAAGTGACCATCCTCACGTACATGGGAAGAAGATAATAACTTCCTTCTCCTACATACTTTATTCCAACGGAGACTTAAAAAACAGTAGAAGAGAGGAAAGCCTAAGTGGGAGATCAAAGGGAGCCTTGAAATCAGAGAGAAACTGGAAGATAGGCTTCTGTTTTCCTTAGTCAGAGAACTGGAGAAAAAAATTGATGGCCTTTTGAGTGGAACTTGAAAATGTTACTTACCTAACTCCTTGGGGATCACCTGATAGAAATGTGACTTGGTGAAAAATGTAGGTACATGATCAATGAAAAATGAAGGTCAAAATATTGTCAGACAGATTTAAGTGATATGTAGTGATATTTAAGTGATATAGATATATTTAAGTGATATATACTAGACTTCTATGGGGAAAGTTTTTTTTTTTTTTTTTCTGTACGCGGGCCTCTCACCGTTGTGGCCTCTCCCGTTGCGAAGCACAGGCTCCGGACACGCAGGCTCAGCGGTCATGGCTCACGGGCCCAGCCGCTCTGCGGCATGTGGGATCTTCCCGGACCGGGACACGAACCCGTGTCCCCTGCATCGGCAGGCAGACCCTCAACCACTGTGCCACCAGGGAAGCCCGGGGAAAGTTTTTTAAAAAGTTTATTAAAAACATTAAAGGATACCTAAATAATCTGAGAGATATACAATATCATGAATATGAAAACTTGATATTGTAAAGATGTATGCACCTCTAATGTTCATTGCATCATTATTTAGAATAACCAGTATATGGAAGTGCCCATCAACAGATGAATGGATAAAGAAGGTGTGGAATATATGTATGTATGTAGATATATATATAAATATGTAGAGATATATATATATCTACATATAGATATTGTTGTAGATATATATATATATCTACATATAGATATCTGTTGTTGTAGATATATATATATCTACATATAGATATATATAGATATACACACACACACATGTATACACAGTGAAATATTACTCAGCCATGAAAAAGAATGAAATCTTGCCATTTGAGACAACATGGATGGACCTAGAGGATATTATGCTAAGTGAAATAAGTCAGACAGAGAAAGACAAATACTGCATGATGTGGAATCTGAAAAACAAAACAAATGAACAAACATAACAAAATAGAAACAGAGCGACAGATACAGAGAACAAACAGGTGGTTGTCAGAGGGGAGGGAGGTGGTGGGATGAGAGAAGTAGGTAAGGGAGGTTAAGAGGTATAAACTTCCAGTTGCAAAATAAATGAGGCAGAGGTATGAAATGTACAGCATGGGAAATACAGTCAATGAAAATTTAAAAAAGAAAGAAAAAAACTGCAGATAAAAGAGAAGCTCTGAAAACCAAGTAAAAGTTACTCTTTTATAAAAGACATTTACATTTATAAGGGAAATCTCTGTTTGTAAGGTGGCCTCCGTCTCTGTACCAGGAAGGGAAGTTTGACTCTAAATCCCTAGAAACTCTTATCAAGGGAGAACACTACAACTTAGATCTGCATAGCAACAACACCCTTGTTTCCTGTGCTTTTCCTGGTAACCTCCCATAACTGGCCTCCCTACCCCCCCCCCATTTTTTTTTCATTAACTGAAGATGGTATTTAAGGTAATGGTTTGGTATGTTTAGGGGAGTTACCCAGTTCTTCTGGGTATCTCCCGTGTATACAGGAGGTATATATGCTATATTACCTTCTGTTTTTCTCCTGTTAATCTGTATTCTTATGGGGGTTTTCAGCCAAGAACCTAGAAGGACAGAAGGAAAATTATTTCTCCTCCCCTACAATACATAGAGTAAGAATTCATTTATATAAATATTAAAATCATGCCAAACAATATAATCTACTGTTCATGGATGGATTGTTTGGGAAAGATGAACATCAAATTCAGTATAGTCATTTGCTCTGGAGGGTAAGGAGAATAAAGCAATTGAGGTAAGATGGTTCAACTTCACTTTAATGTTTTTATTTACTGTTGGTCGTGGGTAAATGGGTCTTTTTACATTATATTGTGCATTGTTTGGTATGTCTGAAGTATTTTATATTGAAGAAAGATACATCCATATTGAAAAACTAAACAGAAAACATAAATAAAATGGAAAATTAAGCAACTTGTTAAAAATAGGCACAGTATGAAATGGAAGAAGAACAATCTGAATAAAACTAGGCAAAGATAAGTGAGGGTAGACAATAAAATATATGGGAACCTATTTCAAAGTCTGTTCAAGACACAACTCAGTGTTATTAGAATGTGGACAACAAACAAAAAACAGTAACAAAATCAAAGAGCCCTTTACAGGAAAAAAAGGGGTAGGACAAGGTGTGCAAGGAATATCTGAAATAGTGGGAACTTACTGGGCTGTAAATCAAAGCTATCAGTCGAACTGATCATTTAAATTATTGCTCTGTTTAGAGGATATGAATATACTTACACTTGTTGGTGGCATTTGGCAATATGCTTCTCCCTTTTCCTAGAGTTCAGGCAGTTCATAAGGTGCCCACTTCATCTTGGATTGCCCAAGAGTTCTCTAGTTTTTGCAGTGAATGTCCCACTTCCCCCAAATCTCTTACTTCCCCAAAATCTCTTAGCCTCAGACAAACTGGGATGGTTGGTCACTGCTTTAGGTGGATTTGGCCAGCATAACATTTTTTATAGAAATCAAATGGCTGTTCCTAGAATGATTTCATACTATTGCCAGATGTACAAATTCTAGCATCTTTCAGCAATTTCCAGTACTAATGACTTTATTTACTAATTGCATTCAAATAACTTGTATGATGAGTCTAGACAGACTCTTAGTCTAATAATCACATTCCTAAGTGGTAAGCATGCTTCTAACATCATTTCAGCATTTCTGTCCTGTGGGCATTTTAACTTTAAATTGGCTTGCACCTTGTATCTTTCAAACATGGACTTTGCTGATGCTTTCTCCTAACTACAGAAATAATTGCCTGCCCCCAGAGAAATCGGTTTCAGGTACTGGTATTGTATACAAGTAGCCCTGGTCATTCTAACGGGTGTAGGATGAGAATTGCATGGTTAGAGGAAGAAGGAATAATTTTAATGAGTGATGACATCTTGAATGTTTCTTTTGGTGCTTTATTCATGTTTATTAGGGGAAAATAAATTTTACATTCCAGAAATGTCTTTACATGTTGGTTTGGGTATAACAATTATTGTGAATATGTGGGACCCCATCAGAATTAGAATAGTCCATAAATCATTAAAGTATTTAATCAAAGAATTTTATACTTGATTTCTAGAATTAGAATTTTGCAGTGTTGGATTATATCAGTGATTAACTGGCAATGTTATTTGACTATAAACCTCTTGGGCCATTCTAAAGCAAAAGAAAGTTTTGATTAATGTCTATTTAATATCTCTTTTATCAGACTTATATCAAAGAGAGAAAATATATAAGAATTTATTATTTTCATTGACAAAAGCAATGATGTATAGAAAACTCATCCCCTCTTTCTTGCATATCCTGTGTGACCCAATAAAACTAGCTATGCTAAATGATTAATTCCTAAATTTAAAATGGAATGTCTGCTACAAAACTAAATCATGGCCTGTAGACTGCACGGCATAAATCCTTCACAGGGTGCTATAACCTTTATCGTTTTTGAAATGTGCCCCCATGAAGGAGCCCTTGGGCAAATGTACAAGGGATGCAGATGACATTTACATAGCCATTGTGTCGGATTAGACTTTGTGATCCTCCCACATCATCAGGCAAAGCCTGAACAGAGCAGATGCATAACAGATTGCCCAAGCCTGATGCATAGCAAATTAGTAGGGAAACAGCAGGGCTTTATTCACACTTGGGCCCCATGTCCAAGGGGGCCCCCGACAGGAGGCAATATTCAAGTTCGAGCCCTTCAAACAAAAAGGTGCAGGACATACATTCAGCACCGGTTCTTTTCTTTTCCGGTAGCACATAATTACCCAGTAACAAGCATGATCTTCTACTTCCTAGGGCTAAAGAGCAGGCAGCAAATATTTTGCAGCTGGCGTATTCCTGAGTCACTGGAAGAGCCCAGTGAAGTTTGTTTGATAACTGATGGATTTCCTTATGGTGAAAGAAACTATGTTGTCCTTGGTCCCCAGCAGCTGAACTTTACTCACCTATATTAAAAAAAAAACAAAAAAAAAAAACAGTTCTTGATGTTGTCAGCATATTATCCTAAAAATCTCCTGTATAATATAATAATACACACTAGTGTAGAAGAAGGTAAATTGAAAACATTTTCATTTCTTTTAGGTAGAAGCTGGTTGAAGATGTTGTAGGAGAATGTGTCTCCTTTTTATGATGAGATTTAGCCTTTCCATCTGTGTTTAAAAATCATTCATGAATTGCAATGACTAAGAGAAAAAGTAACAAGAACCCTGGGTACAGCGAGTAGAAGGCCAGGAAGAGAGTCAGCAGGTCTGAGTTCTAGCCCTAAAGGCAGAGCTAAATAATTATTCAGATTTGAGCAAGCTCCTTGACTTTCTATGTTTGATTTTTCCATGCCTGTAGGATGACTGTAATTTATCATCCAAACCAGGACAGGTTTGAGAGTGAACAAGGATGCTAACAATAATTACACCACAATGACAGGTCTAAACGTGGATTGTGTTAGGCAAACCAGGGTTTGTGGTCACCCTGCTTATCTGTAAAGTGAAATTTGTCATTAAATGATCTCTACTAAATAGTTTAAAAGGCTGTGATTTTAGGGAAATTTCTCTTTAATAATAAACTGTCATGAAGGACAGAACCTACAGGTCCAAATGGGGTAAATGAGGCAATGAGTTAAGTAACCAAAAGTCAGTTAAAAAAAAAAAGAAAAATTGAGCCCTCCTTTTACATTCTTATGTCATCCATTTATCATTAGAGAGAAGAGAGGATAGATACGTATAAGCCTTTAAAAAATATTGCGTGTCTATGTCATAAGTAGTCATATTTTATTCATAAAATCTTGACAACTTATTGAAAGTCTGCTGAATTTTTTGACAGTCAACTTAGTGACTGCAAAGTTATCCTTTAATTCTCCATTTCCCCTTCAAATATCACACTTTCAGTATACTATCTTCATAATAATTTTTCCCCACCACTCCCCCAATCCCACCATATCTGCACACGTACACGCGCATGTGCGCGCACACACACACACACACACACAGTCACAAGCACTCAGGAGATCTAGGAGTGGAAAAAGTTATGTCGGAAAGTATTCGTAATCTCAATAGAGCAGTTCCCAAGAGGGGGAAACGTTTCAGGAAATAGCAGAAAGACTTTCAAATATTTAACATAAAACAAGTAAATGGGAGCTAGGTAAATTCCAGAGCCTAGAATATTTATCTCTCAGTTCTAGGTATTTCCGTTTTCCAGTAGAGAAGCTGGCATTGGAATAGCCTCCAAAGAGTGTCCTTCAGGGCTTGAAAGTAATGTAGTCGAGGTAGAAAAATCTCATCCTGTATCAAGGTTTAGTGGTAAAATATGTAACCTTGAAGAAAACAACTTTATAATAAGTTAATAAGTTGCAAAAATCAGTTTTTATACTGGAATTGTGTTTTACAACTTAAAAGGTAGTTTCACACAGGTTATCTTACAGCCACCGCAACTTTATGAATACTTATCATTATTGTCCTTTTTACATCTAAGAAAACTGAAGCTTGGGGAGGCTAAGCGACTTGTCCAAGCATATATAATAAATATATGGAAATTCCAAATTTGATCCCAAATCTTCTTACTCGGCCAAAAGTAGGATTTCTGGAAACCTTGAAAAAAAATATTGCTCAAGAGGATAAGGACAACCCTGCGTGAAATTAGGGTAACAGACAAGATGACCCCAGGAAGTTTCTAAAGAAAGTTAAAGCATTCTATTTTAAGATCACAGATTTTCCCCTAGGTCAAACAGTTTAATTCTGGAGAGGAAAAATTGCAATTTCACTAACAGAGGTTCAAAAATGCCTAAAGCTTAATTCAAGAATGGAGAATTCAGTCCTTCCGAAATAGCAGTTACAACAGCAAAAGATTGCAAAATACTTCACCATGTGCAAGAACACAGTTCCCTCACTTCTCTGTTCTGGTGCAACCAAGCCTTCCTGACCTTCTTAATTTGTATGATTATCTTAGCAGAATCTCTAATGAGGGTCTGGTTTGCTGGCAGTCCTCACTGAACTCCAACCATAATAGAATAGACCTCCTAGAGGAAGTGCAAACGTGTAAAGAGGCGCAGGTAACGTAAAATAGAACCCATTCAAACATCATTTCCTACGTTTGACAGGTACTCACCAGTTATGATTTTTCTTTTAGAACAATGTGGTGAAATCCTAATTAAGAAAAATGTTTGGATTAAATTTTAGTTTAATTTCTTGTAACTAATTTTTTGCCTCAATTCTTGGAAAGAAGTTATTCTAAAATGTGATTCATACAATTTTCTGCAATAGTAGTAGAGTGTCTAGAAAATAACTACATTTTACCCTCAATGACTACAGACCTCATTATGCCACAGGGTCATATTTCAGAACTTTGTTTTCATCGTTTAAGATCCTTGATGTAGACATTTTAAACAATTGGCCTCAGGGCATAGTCTGGGCCTTTCTTTTAGCAAAGAAAGCCCAAATATTAGCTTGTCAACTGCTAACATTTCCCTTGCTCCCAAAAAAATAAAATGAGTAATTCCAGATTCCCATTACTGGGATCTTTCGGGGTCTTACGATGTGAATAATCAAATTCATGAGATCACTTCTCTGGAAGAGATCATGAATAAGCTTTTGGATTTAAACACTCATTGACACTATATTTAAGTTTTTTATCATTTCCTACACTGGAATCTTAGAGAATTGTTACCAGCTGAGCAAGATGACCTGAATGTTTCCCTCAGGTTAACTAAACAGGCTTCTTCCAGACTCAAGACCCTGGTCTCCCTTTTCTTAGAGGATTTACTTTAGAAAACTTGAAATTGTGAATTCTTTCTCTGCCCCACGATGTACATTTTTTTGTAAAAGCCTCTTGCCATTTTTACAACCCAGGGATGCCTTTCTCAAGGACCTGGGAAACGTCTCTTTGAAATATAATCATCAAGGAGGATAGAGCCCCTATTTCCCAGTCTCTGGGAAGGGAGGGAAGGACCTTAACTTCAGTGGGCTCCTTGCTTCAAGTTGTATGTGGATCACGGGGTATATATAAACTCCAGGTAGTACTTCTGCTTACTGTGTCAGCTGCTTTTAATTCTACCTGCTAATAGTCTTGTTTGATAGAAGTAGGTTCAGGCTTTCCCAAAAAAGGGCTTATAACTTGTGCTGAACAGAGTAACTAAAGAATACTTGGAGCTCTCGGAATAAAGTTCCTAGGGGAATCAGGGCTCTTTAGAATTGATCCAGGAGGCTGAAATATGCCCTAGGCACACATGTCATCATTTTACCTTTCAAAGTACATCTCAGTAGCTTGAGCTTCATTTTTCCCCTCTAGTTGTTAAAGTAAATAAATAGCCAAGTGGGTCATTCTCTTTTATCTAATTGCTAAATGGTATCATGTAATAATCAAAATGGTAGATAGGTAGAGGAGAATGAAAAATTGAAAATAATAGACGATCACTACTGTCCCTTGTTCCCTTAAAGAGAACTAGAAAAATATAAACAGGTGGTAGAGCAGTACAGAGAGAACATAAAGAAACTAAGTTGTCTCTTCTTCTAAAGGAGAGTCAGTGTCATACATTCCTTTACCATGCATCTGGCTCTATACATCCTCTGAGAGTATAAAAACAAGCAAACAAACAAAATACCTCCAAGTAGGCAAAAACAAGTGCTGAAGATTACTAGGAATAAATGTAACTTGTACAATATTGAACCAAAAGTAGATAATGGCCATTACCTGCTTTTTTCAGTGACGTTTAATAAATTATTATTGGAAGTTACATGGTGTTTCTAGGAAGGAAGTGACTTCCTCTGCTGAAGACTTTTTTTTTTTTTTTTTGCGGTACGCGGGCTTCTCGCTGTTGTGGCCTTTCCTGTTGCGGAGCACAGGCTCCGGACGCGCAGGCTCAGCGGCCATGGCTCACGGGCACAGCTGCTCCGCGGCATGTGGGATCTTCCCGGACCGGGGCACGAACCCGTGTCCCCTGCATTGGCAGGCGGACTCTCAACCACTGCGCCACCAGGGAAGCCCTGCTGAAGACGTTTTAAACAGTCCTGCTGTCACTGTAATTCACAAAAGAACATTAATCCCACAGGGAGCAGATATCCACTGGAGAAAATATAAACACAGAAGGCTCAGGTTTATGTAGAGAGAGATATAGAGACATGTATCATCCTGCAGCATTTTTTCTTAATGAATAATGCAGTGACCCTTACCTTTGTCAGCTCAAACTATAAACATATTTAATGAGTGTATTTTTACAGGTAAAATTACCTGTGATTAAAAATATGAGCACAGGGCTTCCCTGGTGGCGCAGTGGTTGAGAGTCCGCCTGCCGATGCAGGGGACATGGGTTCGTGCCCCGGTCCGGGAAGATCCCACATGCCGCAGAGCGGCTGGGCCCGTGAGCCATAGCCGCTGAGCCTGTGCGTCCGGAGCCTGTGCTCCGCAACAGGAGAGGCCACAACAGTGAGAGGCCCACGTACTACAAAAAAAAAAAAAAAAATGAGCACAGTTAAAAAAGAAAAAAGCAAACATCTTTGTACCAACAGTAGGGCAAAAGAATAGAACAGGACAAACAAAAAGAATCCTGACTTGATCTAAACCTTTCCCCCTGACAAATTGATAGGAAGGAAGGGTTTCTCAAAGCCAAGTTCTCTTGCAGCAAAATCAGAGGAGCTACTTTTATATAAACTCCTGCCCTCCACTCCCCTGTCCCCATCTAACTGGAATGTAATCTTGTGGGGTAGGACTAATATCCTCAGATGAACTTTAGATACGTCAAAATGTGGGTGGGCTAAGAGTTTTATCTACTATGCTTATTTTTCACATATCCTTCTGTATTGATTTTCATCCAAGTTTCTGAGTGAAAGGATAGAAAATGTAGTTTTCTTTCCTTTTTCCCTTTTTACCCATCCTTCCTTCTTTTCTTTGTTCATTCTTTCCTCTCCTTCTTCCTTTTCACTTGTTCTGACAATATTTATGAAAGCTTTTTATTAACATTAATGAAAGAATTAAAATTCCCACTCTATAGCTGTTATGGTTTTTCAACAAATGTAGTTTCCAAAGTTATTTAATAAATGCTCCAAAGAAAGACTACGGGTTTTACTTTTTACCACCAAGAAAAAGTTCCCTCTTCAGATAAAGAAGCCACTTATGATATGAGAAAACTGAGTTCTGTTGTCTTACTGCCACATGGCAGAACACTACACAGGTTAATTCTGAAATGGTATTTTATGAGAGGAAGTGAGTGCACATTTCTTACTTTGCTTTACACTACTATACTACTTATAGATTGGTCTCAGAAATTTGTAGGAATAAGACATCAGTAGCAGTATGACTCTTTGAACTGATTGCTTTCTTGAGGTGAGCGTCAAGGCAAGTGAGGCCAAAGGTTAGCAAAGAATGAAGAGATGTGAGTCACATGACATTGTGCAGTTGTAT
The DNA here is from genome assembly GCF_039906515.1 of Pseudorca crassidens. Classification (NCBI taxonomy): domain Eukaryota; kingdom Metazoa; phylum Chordata; class Mammalia; order Artiodactyla; family Delphinidae; genus Pseudorca; species Pseudorca crassidens. Next base: position 73,763,798 of record NC_090302.1, on the reverse strand, counting down.
GCATAGATCAACCCTTTGGCTTTTCACTTGTTTGCTCATTGCTAATAGTACCAGATAAGGTCCTTTTCAATAGAAGTTTCCTTTTCTCTCACATCTCTTCAAGTAGACCAAGTTTCTAGATTTTAGGTCATACAAAAATTGTTTGGAAGGAGGTTGGAGAAAGGCCTTCTGTAACTTTTGATGATAATGCTGTCTGTATTCCTTGGGTCCTGTACATTATTTGTCCATATTTGCTTGCCAGAGTACAAAGAATCTAGGATTAGAGATGATATTCCTAGATACATGAGTCTACTAATGACTTACTTATAAAAGCAGAATTGATGAACCTCCAAAAGAGATTTTCTTATTATTAAGTTAGAAGAAAGAAGCCAGGGAAGTTTCTGTCTTTCTCAAAGTTTTGGCTAACTAATTTGAGAGTATGATTTGTCCTTCCTTCTTTGCCTAAAGATCAGATTGTATGCACAGCAGAGTTTTTGAGCAAGCTGTAATGCCTTGCAGAGCTCTTTAATGACATTTCTAGTAAAATGAGCAATTCTGTTAACAGAAAGATAGATTGGGACTTCCTAAGTAGAATACATGAAATTGAGTACATTTCTAGCCACTTCAGAGCTATAGCTCTACAAAAGGGTGAGGATTTGTTCCACACTTAACACGAATATGTACGTCAACCATAACATGTTCATATTCTACTGTAGAAGATAATTACATAAAGTCCATTTAGAGTTATTCAGGTAGGCCTGATGATTTGGCCATATCCATGCCCTTCTTTCAAAGTTTGTCAGGATTATGTTTTTTGGCAGGTAAGAAGTATGCTAGAGACAATGTGTCCTTGTGATTTGGGGAGATCTCATCTGGATTTTAGCATGTTTCCACTTGAGATCTTTTGGCGTTACTAGGTGCCCTCCTGAGATTATCTTCATGTAATTTATAGCCAGATTCCTCCTAACATTTTTTTCTTTAATGCTAGGATAAAATTTGGCTTAAATAGTGGTTCCTGTAAGCACACTGTATAGGGATAACAGAATTGCAGGGGCAAGAAATTTTGTAAGAACTGTCTTCTTGGCATCATGATCACCTAGGGCATTCCCATTTCTCTTAGGTCTGGATGAGTTGTTAGTTTTAGTGAGCTTCTGCCTTAATAATAGCCACTTCATTTTGCTGCATTAAGGAATCTAGAATTTTCTCTACCTGTTGTTCAAGAGTTAGTTTTTGCTGAGGTTAAGAAGCCTTGCTTTTTCTAAAGTATCCCACATTAGTGAGGGACTTAATGTCTTATAAGTAATAACTCTCTTATCTCTGGGCAGTTAGCAAGTTCTCATAAAGGCAGTCAGTTTTGCCAATTTGCCTCCCCAGCCCTCAAAATAAGGGATTATATTCCAAGGGTGAACTGAGATTCTTTTATGGCATAGCCAGTCTGATAATTTCTCATTTATGATGACCCATCAACAAACAGATTCAAGTCTGAATTACCCAAAAAAGTTTCTAATAACTCCTCCTCATTGAACACTGGCAAGCCTTAGAGGCTAAATAGTCATGTGTTTCCTTTTTTTTTTTTTTTTTTTTTTGGTCAGGAAAAAAATGTGACAGGGTTCAAAGTGTCATAGTGATGGATAAAATCATGAGGAGAAAGAAAGAATACCTCATATAAGTCAACTCATTGAGAAATACTGTATATTTCCAATATAAGTAGTGAAGATTTTACAGCTTTGAGACTCTTAGGATCAATGAAGACCTCAAGACCTTCATCAGAATCCTCCACAAGTTTGGCAGTGGCCAGTGGTTGACAATCCTTTTTTGAGAATCATCCAATTTCTGGTTCATCATGGATTCCTCCTCTTACTTTCTATCATAGCTACTTTTCTTTTTTCATTTTAAGATGTCTTTTTGATTGTGTCTAAAATGTCCAAAATCAGATATAAGGGAAATGTCAATACTTCTACTAGAAATCCCCTCTATTCAGGGTTATGCTTATTTTTCTTGCTCAATTTTTTGCAGGTGACTATCACTTTCACCTCAGTTAATATATTTGATAATGTATAGGGATCATTTTTATTGACAATATTAAATAACTAGACTTCAAGTACCTTCCAGGAAGTATAATCTTGACATTACTAATATTCAATAACTTTCATAAAAAGGTTGAAGTAAGCAATATTTATGCACCAGTTTTGAAGTATATACAACCTATTTATTCATCTTAATTCTCCAAAACAGAATTGGTAAACTACTGAACAAAGCTGTGCTTTATCACTAGACTTGTTTTGTTGGGTCTACACAGTTTCTTTCTTTTTAATTGCACTTAAATCCCCTTAGTTTAGATATGCTCTTATAGATCTTCCATCCCTACCTGTCTTACACTAATTTTCCTTTTTTGCCTGACTTTGCATTTTATTTTGTGCTCTCCTCTCTAAAACATCCTTTTGTGAAGCTAGATATGGAAAGATATTACATACAGAGACCACATAAATTGATATCTCTGAGCAAGTGATTTTTAACTTTGGCATAAAAATATCAAACCACACTGAAAAACATATTAAAAGCAGTTCCGTGACATTCAGCATTGTACTTAACTCTAAGTATGTTGTTGATCTTTTTTTATCATATAGTATTCTTTCTAGGAAAATCCGTAGATAAATGTATATCAGTGTTTATAGGAATAATTTTCCTTCTCTAAACAATTGACTTGTTTCCACACTACACATACTGTGACTTGTGTTACTGATTTTATTTTCTTCTGCTGCTCTAGAGAACTTAGAACTAATTGTTTGTCGTCTTTGAGCAAGTATGCAGGGCCTCATTGCCTAGATTTTGAGTTTTCAACATTTTCCTGCCTCTATATTGATTGTCTATACTTATTTGGTCTTGGTTCCATTTTTCTTCCTTATTATAAATGCAGTTTACTATGCAGCATTTACATAGCTATGTGATTCCCCATAAGTTCTGTCTGCGTGTAGTAAAATGCCTACATAAATTAACAAGTAAATATTATGTTTTTCCAGTTACATATCATGGCTTCAAACTTTATATGCTTTTGCGTTAATATCCTATTGCTATATATTTATACCTGGAAATAGTGGACATCACTTTTTCATCAGAATCAAGAATCTGCTACCCAGATTAGACAAAACCTATAAACAGAGTGCCTATCAAATTTGACTTTGAGAAACTTATTTGTCTTTGAATATGTTACACATGACAATAACTAGGGATCTCAAGTCAAACAGTTTTTATCTCTAAACCAAATTTCTTTTCTAGATCCCTGCCTATTTTAAGATCTGGGGGTATCTGAATGTGACAGCCTGTGAGGAAATCTGCATGGTTTTTTATCTCTAGATTTATTCCTTCAAAAATAAATATTTTTGTGTCTTCTAATACTTTCAACTACTATGTAAAATATATGTACATAATCCCATGAGTTTTGGGGACATGGATAATTTTGATTTATTTGGTCAAATAAATAATTTAGTGAAGAATGAGTACATTTAGTGAAATTACTAACTTGAAGTGCTCTTCAACTTTTTTTTTCCCACCAAACTGGCCTATAGTTTTATTTAATTGACTAAACCCACTAGCTATTTGAGTGTCAGATTTATAGCCTAATATACATAGCATTCAGCTGGAATTCTCTTTTGTATACATTCTACCTCTGTCTGCCTTGTCTGTCAATGACCATGTTTAAACTCAGTTATGCAAACCCATGCATATACATAACAGCAGTAAAATTATTCAATACCCATGTGTCCTAAAGAAATAAAATGTAACCCAAGTGCACTATATTGCAGGCCCTAGAATAGTTGCACATTTCAAGTATGTATACAAAACTTTACACAAATACACAGGAGTAGTAATCACAGTGTCACAGAATGGACCTGAGTGATTTTGTAGGCCCAAGTTCATTTTACAAATAAGAAAAATCAGTGATTTTTCTGTTTTTCAGTGTATTAAAAATTAGAACTGAGGCCCTGTCAAATTCCAGGCACTGTACACAAAACAGAAGACACAGAGACGAGGCACTCACAATGTTGAAAGAGTTACAGTTTAGCATGGGAGACAATAAACTGAGGACCATATTAAAAAAAAAAAAAAAACAGGATAAATACCAAAACCAGGGGATGTTTAAATGTTACTGAAGTAGGAAGAAGAAGCAGAAGGAACATGTGTTATGTCATCATTGGGACATTAGAAAATGATTCAGGGAAGGGGTGACACTGGAGCTGTTTCCTGAAAGCAGTGAAGGGAATGTGTGAGGACAAATATTCCAGCAAGAGGAAGGCCTTGTTCCAATCAGAGAAATATGTAAGAGCAGCACACCTTCGAAGCCTTGCCAGTAAGTCGGTGTGGCTGGTACAGAGGATGTGTGTATCTTCACAGGAGGGTGAGAGGAGCATCTCCCAGTTGTGTGACTCTGGGTAAATTACTATGATTGTGGGCCTTTATTTCCTCATCTGAAATAATACTTAATACTTACCTTGCAGCATTATCCCCACAGCAGGAGAAAAAGCTAGAAGGCAGGCGGGGTACAGAAAGAAGCTGGTCCAACTGATGGGGAGATCAAAATTTATCCAGAATACAATTGGGACAACTGGTGAATTTTAAGCACAATAATGGTGTTTTTAAAAATCATTCCAATGGCAGAGTAAAGATAGATTTAGGGGAAGAAGTAGATAAAGGCTGATGTCATTGCAGTTATCAACTCCCAAAATAATAAGGGCCCCACGTAGACAATGGAAGTGGAAATAGAGAGGAGGAAGGAGATTTGAGAGACAAGTGGTAGAATCAGTAGACATCAGTAACTGAGTAGATGTGATATATGAGGAAAAGAGTCAACGAGTTAAGAACACTTTGACATTATTAACTTCGGGAACTGGGTAGATAGTGGTACAGTTAACTTAGATAAGGAAACGGAAGAGCAGCTTTGGAAGGAAGAGGGGAATTGAGACTGAAGTGCCTGATGATGTAAAAGAGGCATTTTAAGATTATGATTTGGAGCTTATGAGAGAGGTCTGGATAGGGTGTGCATGGGATTTCTATCATAACCGTGTTAGACGAAAGAACAAGTAGGATAAGATCATTTAGAAGTTTGTATAGAGTGAGAGCAGAGGACAGTCAAGGGCACAAACAGATAAAAGTCAAGGTGGAAAAAATGTGAAGGAGGTTAAAGGAATGGTAATTTTAGGAAGGAGAAAACCAGGAAGATGCATCATAGAAACAAAAGAAAGACTTTCAAGGAAAGGGTCATCACCAGGGTCCGATTCTGGAAAAAGGCCCAGAAAGATAGGATTTGAAATATATGCATAGTATTTAGCCTTTTGGAAGTTACTGATGATTTTTCTTGAGTAATTTCAGTGGGGAAATAGGATCAGAATCCAGTTTCAGACTTGAGCTAGTGTATACAGTGAGGACCAAGAGCAAGGAGAGAGAAAGGTGCAGAAGAGTGGAGAATGCAGAAGAGTGGAGGGAAAGTTGATGGAACGAGGGAATGAGAGGATAAGATTCAGGGCACAGGTTGAAAGATTAACTGTAGCTAAGAGGAATGACATCCTGCCAAACAGGAATGGAAGAGGTAGATGGGGATAGTTGCAGATGAGCTTATAGGTAGGGTGCAAGAAGTTGAAGAAGTGTGTATAATCAGAGAACAAAGCTGTAAGATAATTATAGGAGAAAATAAGAATGAATATTTATGTTTTATTTTGCCTTAAAATAGCCTTCATCAAATAGTAAAGCATAGTTCCTCAACTTTAGCTCCAGTATTTTCAAACTACGGTGAGAAAATTCTCACGTATTCTATGAACACTCTTCAAGATTTACTCACATAAAAGCCTCACTCCTCTTAATTGGTTTTGCAGACATTTAGTAAAAAATTCAAATGCAGCTCCTTCCCTCTACATTTACTGTAGTCATTTAAAAGATACAATCTGTTATATTTCAAAATTAGAAGTAAAATTTATATTTCACAGAAAATTGGAAAGCAATGTTATATGGTACAACTCACAATACAATTATGAGTTTTATTCTTTTCATCTTCCCTTTCAGGATATATTATGTTGCAAGATATATTACAATTTTAACTTAGATTTTTAAAAATAAATCGTTTGGTCAATTACAGGAAGATGAGCAATGGTCTTAAAACAAATGCACAGAGAAAACAAATAAGCTACTGTAAATTGAAAGCCTTTTTATTTATATAAAACCCGGTGAGCTCATTTATGCAGAGTGTTTGGGCTATTAAAAGCTCTGAAAAGACTTTAGTCCCTCAATTATATTCAATAGAATTGAGGGAGGTGGAGGAAGAGAAAGTAGAGTCACAGTTAGGTCAGATTTATGCTGTGGATCTGGAGGAAGCTGATTGTTTCTAGGCTTCATTGCGCTAAAGGGTAGATATTAGCCATGCGCCCTGATTCACAAATGAGAGTTTGTTTTAATCCCATCCTTCTTGGGTAGGATCCATCTACTGGTTTATGTCTATGTTTTCCTTGAAAACTTTATCCAACCTGGGAAGAGTGGTACTCCTCTTAGAGAGGAGATCCCAGATTTGGAGGCCAAAGATCTGCATGTGTAACTTCGGGCACATTACCTGATGACTCTGGGCCTTTGTTTCCTTATCTGTTAATTCCAGATACTACTTAATGTCTGCCTTGCAGCATTATTGTTAAAGTTCAAAATTATATCCAACACAGATACGTTACATTAAAAGAAAAGTTCAGTGACTATTTCCTAATGATTAGTGTCTCAGAAAAAGGACGTAGATCCATGGATTTAGAGGGAATAACATCATAAAGAGGTTAAATCCCAGAGAATTTTCTGGTGGCTAATATCTGCCCCTTAAAGTGATTGCAGAGTTCCAGAGACAGCTGAGAAGGTCATCGGCCTGCTAGAATAACATATCCCTTTACTGAAGATTTAGTGTTGTGGTTGTGTAAGTTATAGATGCTATACATATATCTATTAGCCATTTTACACAATGATATGCAGCATTTTTTGAATATCTAAATCCTAAAAATATACTTTTTGTGTGCAAATATATAGACTCTAGCTGTGGCGATCATGGAGGGCAAAATGGTACATACTTTTTAAAACAGATTTAAACAGTTAATCAAATACAGGTGGTCTTCAGTTTTCACATTTTTAATACTCACACATTTCAGTTACCATAGTTTAATTAAATAACACAATTCCAAAGAATATGGTCCAATTTTCAGTTACCATGGTAACTGAAGTAACTGTGAGTAATTACATAAAGTACATTGCTGCCAACTATTCCATCCCCAAATCACTGGATAACAGATGTGCACCATGATGAGTGACCAGTCACATCACTTCTTTAAAAGTCTGTTGGTGATTGGTCACAGTGCATCTGTTACTCAGCTCCTGCTCAGACAGAACAGTGTGTAGTTGTGTTGCCTCCTTGTCTCTCAGTGATAAACCCATGTGATATTTTACAAAAGTGGATAATCAAAGCAGGAAATTGGCCGAAAAAGATGAAAGAGCAGCAAAGAAACAAAAAGCTATAAAGATTAACATGAATTCTGAATTGAATGTAAATGCAGTTATAAAAGAAATAGCTAACCATTAGATGGTTAACAGAGCTGCCATTCAGGAAGCTGTAGATGTGCAGCCAGATAACTTAGTTAAGGTGACTTTTATTGACTTAAATGAGGAAAGTGGTTGTGAAGGAAAGGATGAAGATGTCCAAGAGAAAGTGATGCCAGCTGAAATGCACATTAAAGAAAATCTTCACATACATACATACAGGGGAATGTTATTCAGCCATAAAAAAGAATAAAATCTTGCCATTTTTAACAACGTGGATGCACCTAGAGGGTGGTATGCTAAGTGAAATAAGTCAGACAGAGAAAGACAAATACCATATGATTTCACTTATATGTAAAACCTAAAAAACAAAACAAGTGAACAAACAGAAGAGAAACAGACTCATAGATAGCAGAGAACAAACTAGTGGTTGCCAGAGGGGAAGGGGATGGGCAAAATAGGTGAAGGGGATTAAGAGGTAGAAACTTCAGTTATAAAATAAATAAGTCATGGGAATGTAATGTACAGCATAGGATATATGATCAGTAATAATTTTAGTAACTTTGTGTGGTGACAGATATAAGTAGATTTATTTCATAATGTATAAAAATACTGAATCACTATGTTATACACCTGAAACTAATATAATACTATAAGTCAATTATATTTCAAAAAAAAGAAAGTTCTAAGAATAAATTGTTGGAAATGATTCAAACTCAGAAAGAAATGTGACTATTTTCTAAGGCATAGAAAAGACTTCCATTCCATAATGTAAGATATACATATATATGTAAGTATGTACATTAGGGTACATTTTATACATCAGTATAAAAATGTAATTTTTGGAAACAGACATATTTGCTAAATAGGAAGAGGTAGGTAAAAATTTATTTTCAGAGTTTGGTGAAAGATCTGTAGCTTTTTTCCCAAGTGATTCAAAATTGTAAATAAGACAGTGTTTTGTCACTCTTTTCTTCTAAATATTTTGAAACTGAATGTGTGCCAAAACATTGAGTAATCTCTTCCTCACTTGTACATCTTCTTTATCCTAGTACAGTTTTATGAAACCTAATTCATGACTCCAAATTTTATGTCTTTTTTATTCCTATCTTAAAAGCCATTTTTTTCTTGGAACAATGCGTCTCAACTACATAACTCCAGTACTAAATATCACTCTGGCTAGTGGAGTCTTCAGTTAGGTTTTACTGAAGGTAAAAAATGCAATTGCATGCCCTTATTGGAAGACAGTAGAGGGCTTCCCTGGTGGCGCAGTGGTTGAGAGTCCACCTGCCGATGCAGGGGACAGGGGTTCGTGCCCCGGTCTGGGAGGATCCCACATGCCACGGAGTGCTAGGCCCGTGAGCCATGGCCGCTGAGCCTGCGCGTCTGGAGCCTGTGTTCTGCAACGGGAGAGGCCACAACAGTGAGAGGCCCGCGTACTGCCAAAAAAAAAAAAAGAAGACAGTAGAGAAGAAAAAGGAAAATTATAAAAATAACAACAACAGAAACTCAATGAAGACAAATGAAATGTTTGACTCAATAAGGATGATGGGGCTTCCCTGGTGGCACAGTGGTTGGGGGTCCGCCTGCCAATGCAGGGGACATGGGTTCATGCCCCGGTCCAGGAGGATCCCATATGCCGTGGAGCGGCTGGGCCCGTGGGCCATGGCCGCTGGGCCTCCACGTCCGGAGCCTGTGCTCTAAAACGGGAGGGGCCACAGCGGTGAGAGGCCCGCGTACCGCAAAAAAATAAACAAATAAATAAATAAGGATGATGCTAAGGATTCAGTTGTATTGAAAATACTTAAAACTTTGTTTAATCTTTTTTCCAAACCAACTATTAGCTGAAAGAAATTAAAAGTAAGCTGTATTAATTTATTGTGGTTATACAGAGTCGCTGTGAAAAATATCCAAACGTACCCGTTACATCTTTAAGGCCAATGATTTTCCAAATGCTTTACCTATCAAAGCTATTCCAAAGGAATAAATAATATAACTAATGGATTTGAATTTCCCTGTCTCTTCCTATGGTTTTTGCCATCTCTTAAATTCATTATTCAGTAAGGATCTATGAAGCCGAAATTATTGGAAAGATGTGCATTCGTATACGTAGTGCTGTTCATGTTTCATCTGTAAAAGTGTCAAATCTGGGATTTTCTTTTTGCATAAGAAAAAGCTAATGGGGCAAAATAGAAACGAATCCCAGAAGATTACACAACGTCGTGAGGATTTGATCTGTCACCAGTGTAATGTCCTAATTTGTTTTGCTGTAGAAGATGCAGTGTGAGAGCTGGCTCTTTATTGAAGACTGTAGCCAACTTACTTCAAGTGTAAAATTTATATTGTCTTAGGTAATAGCATCAAGCAGCAATATGAACGCTGGATGTAATTTATGTCACCATTTAGAGGCTATGTGTATTCTGCTAAAGTCATATTAACAACATTGTAGTCATTCTTAACATGACAGCTCCTGTATATATTAGTAATAACATTCTAGACACATTATTTTTCTCTCCAAACCCCTCCCCAGATGCACTTTCCAGAAATTCAATAAATAAAAATAAAGTTTACGGGTTTATGAGAATATTGGCTTTCAGTATTAAATGACAGGAAAATCAAAGGATCCAGAAATTGAGATGTCTACTCAAGTAATCAGTTCATTCTTACAACAGGCTTTCCTTGCATTGCAGGAAAAAAAAAAAAAGTGTTGTGTCTTTTTAGTTAACTGATGCCTTGATCAAATATAATAGGAAACAAAACATAAAAATACTTAAAATTATATATATAGGTATATATTTTCATATTTATATAGCCATATATATAACCACAGGTATGTATTTATATGCAAATTTCTAGGTATCTCTGACATGTCACTGCTAATTCATGTGCTAGATGGAGGGAGAGAGAGGTATGAAAAACAAATTAAATGTTAATAAATTTTCAAACAAAAGATCAGTTTCTACAGGGATCCAGTTGATTCTACTTTTGTTTTTAATTTTAGTTCAACAGACTTTTTTTTCCTATGCCTACCTATTATTAAGTAATATTAGTTAGCTATTGGGGATAAAAAATGAATGAGTCAGGTTCCTATTCTTAAGGAATGTATTATGTAATTAAGAGAAATATTATAAAAATAGCCTTAGATAATTTCTTCATGATATTAATAGAGGCATGCAAGACCAATGGTGTTTTTCAGTGTATTTCTCTTATTTGATTATATCACTAATTCTTAGTTGGTACACCATGATATTTGGTATCTCATCTTACTTAGGATGTTTTCATATTCTAACTTCCCTCTTTCTTCACCTCCATTTTTTCCTCAGGAGAATTAATGTGTTTGTAGCTAGAATGCAGAGACAGAAAACAGTAGATGGTATATTTGTAAAGACATTTAGGTGAGGTTGGGAGGCTGAGTGGACAGATTGCGAAGACTGATGGCTGCCTGTAAGATAAAAGGTTGGGTGGGGATGGATGCAGCATAAAGGGGAACATAACATACTTTCTTCTCTTCCCTGTTTTCTCTTTTGTATTCTTTGATTCTCCCAATTGTTAGAACAAGATACTATATCACATAACTTCCATAAAGAGTAAGTTGGCAGCAACCAACTTCTTTAAGATAGAATGACTTCCATATGGAATTCTGAATTTTTCTTTAACTGGTAGTTTGTGTGAAAGAGAGTAACCAATGTTGTGACTTGAACCTTTCCCTTTTTGACTGAAAGCACCACCGTCCATCTGAGTAGCGTTCCCTCAAAAGGGTGGACCCGCTAGAGCACCAAGTTCAACATATTCTTTTTACTGCTCCAGTGCTATTCTTAAGAAAAACAAAAACAAAACAAAGAACTAGGACTGAGTACTAATCATACAGAAGTAGAAGAAGTGTATTCTTCATCCAGAGTAGTCCAAATTGTTTTGCAGTAACAAACTGATATCCTGGGTGGCTTTTAACAACACAGGTGGAGTTCATACTTCACTTACACGTCCATTTCAGGTTTGCTGAAGTTCAGTTCCCCATCAGCTCTCCTCCGAGAACGAGGCTGATAGAGCTGGTGATCCTGAAAAATGGAAACGGGAATACGGCGAACCATGTTCTAGCTCTTAAAGCTTCTGTCTGAAGGGACATAGACCATGTATGCTCACATCACTGACCAGAGCATGTCACATTGGCACACGTGATGTCAAAGAGAAAGAAAGTAAAATTGTCCTCCAGGGAGAGGTGGCGATTACTAATGAACAATAATACAATCTGTTGCAGTGGATTTCTTCAAACAAGGCCCTACATGAACAGGTCCTCTGTTATTTCTCTAACACCATGTCCTACTACTTATGCCTGCTTCTCCTGCTACGCTCCCTTTTTCATTTTCCGTCTTCTGACGCAGTCCTCCATGAGGATCTTTCTGGCGAGCCTGCAGAGAAATGCCTGCACTTCTGTGATATTTCTTATCTTTCTTCCTTGCTCTATTTTTCTGTACTTTCTAACATACTATATATGCCATTCACATTATTTATTGTCTAGCTTCCTTACTAGATTGTTAGCGGCATGAAAGCAGGATTTTTTATTCAAATCTGAGCCACCGTCACCTAAAATAGTGTCTAGAATGAGGTAGACATGCAATAATTGTTTGTTGAGTGAATCAGTTCATGAATGTATGGGGCATTTGATTCTTTCAGTTTGGGGGTTCCCCCTGCCTGGTTAGCTTTCTCCCTCATGCTGTGGATTTGAGATCCTCCTCTCTTCCCAACCAGGACTTCTCCTTTCTCCTAAATTTGATCTCTCCTCATCCCCAGGAGACATTTTTGAGTCAGTGTGATATACAGCAAAAAATGATAATTTGGATATTTCGAAAGAAATATTTCTTTCAGTTTTCTGCCAGTGCAATAGTGCATGATTCTAGGGGAGTTATTTCAGTCGTTGGGCATCAAGAAATGTGGTCTAGTGAAAAGAGTATGACATTTATCATCAAGATATCTGAATGTAAATGCCAGCTTTACCAGCTTTATTATCTCAAAGCAAGTTATTTTGCTTTGGCTACATCCTCTTAAGCCTGATTTTCCTTCTTGGTTTTGATTTGCAGAATTAGGCCAGGAAAATGATCTGTTCTAGTTATTGAGTTCTTGGCCTCAACCTCCACACTGTCCTCTGTGCGTACTGGCCTCGGACCTAAGCATCTGGTGCGCCTGCTTTGCTGGCTGGCTAATACCAGGCTCTGGCAGGAGCGAACACTAGGGAGAGACCACACTCCTGGAGGGAGAAGAGGTACTAGCTCCTTCCCACGGCGGGCGGTTCTATGAGTCACACTGGCAGGCCTTCTTCACCCTGTCAGCAGCAGTTCCTTCCCGAAGGAGCCGTTGAATCCTGTTTGCTGTTTTCTAATGCTTGCAGAACCAGCTTCATGCTGCCCTTCCCTGCTCCAAACACCAGCACCAGCTCCCACTTCTGAAGTCTGTGTCCCTGCCCCACAGGGTCCCTCTTCCCAGCTCAGAGATGCCAGCATGGTCGGAGCTGCACCAGCTCCTTAGACATCTGAACTCCAGCTCCTCTGGAGCCCTCCTCCAAGCTCCTGAATTGTAGTAATTGTTACCTCTTCTCTGTTCGCTCGGGCCTAAGGACTTTATAAAGTAGATACTTTTGTGAAACTTTAGAATTCTTTTTTTTAACACTTTGCAATAGTTAATTGAAAGTTAACTACTACTTAAGCCTTCACATTAAATTCTCTCTTGTTTTCTGTCCCCTGATACGATCCTGACTGATACACTACCTGTCCTATCAAAGTCATAGGGTTAGTGGGAGGATCAAATGAGATCATGTCTAAGAAAACACTGTGTATAACTCAGTATTGTCTGAAAAAATGAAGTGACCAGACCGGAGTCAGCCCTGCAGTGTGTGCTCCATGCACCTCTGAGAGCTTCCCCCAAACGGCCTGTAATGAAACATCAAGTCTAAGAGTAAAAAATATTTGTCACCAAATAATAACCCCACTCGTTTTATCTGTGTGAATCGCCGGAAACAAACAAAACAAAAAAGCCTGTTGCTGCTTCTGCTCTTGAAGAGTGGGCGCAGGGAATGGCACAGGTTATCCCCACGGGAAGGAGATACGTGAGGTCCAAAGAGGACGGCACACCGTTCAGCAGAACACATTCATCAGTGTCTGGGTTTTAAAAAGGTAAAAATAGATCCGTAGTTAAGTTTCAGGCTGGAGCTCAATTCAGGGAACTGAATTGTGGAGTGAATGAGTCTGGGATTGCTGGGGGGTCAGGGATGAAGAGTTGGGCTAAGTAGTAAGAAGATAAAGAAAGAAACAGTGGAGTTGGAATGAGTTGGAGTGTATCATTGCCAAAGCAAGGCAATCTCAGATTTTAGTTTGCGTAATTTGTGGTGCTGCTGTAGAAAATTAATCCCTGCAGCACTTGAAGTCTGCCAGACGTGCCTACCATGTATGAATGGTTCTAAGTGTTGTTGTGTTTGTTCGGAAATCAAGGTCAAGTGGCTGAAGGCCAGTACAGAGAAGAAAGATGGAACTACCCGTGAGAAGTGATAGCTCAGAAGAAGGAGAACTCCAGGGAGGCAGGAGTTCTGGGCCTAACAGGACCAGGTAGAACTTAAGGTTCGTGAAAGGACAGTAGAAACTGTTACCACCCCAGGACTGAGGCATGGAAAGGAACTGCCATCGGGCCTGAGGCATTTGGAACCGCCTCCCTATTTTATATGGCACAAAGGGCGTAAACGAGGGAAAGCCGCATGAAAAGCATGACTAAGTTTCATTTGTACGGCATATAGAAGCCTCCCTCTGCCTTCCCAGCCCTGTCTCTATCTACCCCAATCATCTCATGGAGAAATGTTCAATAAGATTTCAATTTTCTAATAATTTTATAGTCTGGAGATAGAAAATGAATTTGTGGGCTCCTTTTTTCATCCTCCTCCTACCATCTGCCTCATGACAACTGCCCAGACAAACTTACATATTCTCCAGAGCATCTCTACTGTCATCCCACCTCCGATGCCTGCCACATGCATGCCATTGTGTCTACCTTTGTCCAGCTTCTTTAGGACCTTTGTATCCTCTAAGAGTGCTGTGTTTTTTCTCCCTAGACTAGCTGAATGCTGACACCTGTTATCAATTCCTATACATCCCTCCATATTCTACCACCAAGTCTTGTCACGTATACACACACATCCACAAACATTAAAAATATATCTCTCTATAATAGCCATCCTAGCAGGTGTGAGGTGATAGCTCATTGTGGTTTCGATTTGCATTTTCTTGATGAATAGTGATCTTGAGCACCTTTTCATATACCAGTTGGCCATATGTATATCTTCTTTGGTGAAATGTCTGTTCAGGTCCTTTGCCCACTTTTTTAATCAGATTATTTGTTGTTTTTGCTATTGAATTATAGGAGCTCCTTATATATTTTGGATATTAAAACATGAACCGTTTATGAGATATATGGTCTGCAAATATTTTCTCCCTTTCCATAGGTTGCCTTTTCATTGGTGAGGATGTGAAGAAAAGGGAACGCTTTACACTGTTAATTTACATCAATTACAATTAATTTTAAATTAATTACAATTAATTTACATTAAATGATGCAGGCAGTATGGAAACCAATATGGACGTTCCTCAAAAAATTAAAAATACAATTACCAGGGCTTCCCTGGTGGCACAGTCGTTGAGAGTCCGCCTGCCGATGCAGGGGACACGGGTTCGTGCCCCGGTCCGGGAGGATCCCACGTGCCGCGGAGCGGCTGGGCCCGTGAGCCATGGCCGCTGAGCCTGTGCGTCCGGAGCCTGTGATCCGCAGAAGGAGAGGCCACAGCAGTGAGAGGCCCGCGTACCGCAAAAAAAAAAAAAAAAAAAAAAAAAATTATGCTGCTTTTATAATTACATATTCTGCCTTGGAAAGTATATTTCTGACAGGGGGAAACTTCCATTTTGATGAAACACCAAAAATTAATAAATCCTCCACTTAAATTTTAGATATCTATTTATTGGAAGAATTTTTATAGAATAGTTTTTGGTCTCTATATTCAAACAGTATTTCTCCTCCACTAACCTCATATTTCCAGTGCTGAGGGTTGTAGGTAGTTTGTTTTCTCTGTAGGATCTCTGGTCCTGATGCATTCTCTCTTAATACCAGAGGGCCATCAGAGAATTCCCAGAAGTCATTCCTCTACAGGGATAGCAACCAGTAATGTAACTATCCATGGCAGTGACTGCAAACTACATAAATCTATCCTATTTGATACAAAATAAATGTAATGGCTGCAACTCAACTTCCATTTAGCTGGACCTCAAAATGCCCTCAACAACTCTAGTCACATGAAAACAATAAAAAGAGGTCAGAGTTGAAAGAGAGTAAAATAAAGCTAAAGGATTAAAAATTTTAAAAAAATTTTCAAATACGCAATTCAGTTTAAACACATAACTAGATCCCTTCCAGGCATAAATCCTCCTCTGGGCACTTATAGTAATTACTTTTCAATGTAAAGTTTTTATTGAAGATAACTTTCCTTCCCCTCAAATTGTAAGTATATGGGGTTTTGTTTTGTTTTGTTTTTTGTGGGTTTTTTTGCGGTACGCGAGCCTCTCACTGTTGTGGCCTCTCCCGTTGCGGAGCACAGGCTCCGGACGCGCAGGGTCCGGACACGCAGGCTCAGCGGCCATGGCTCACGGGCCCAGCCGCTCCGCGGCATGTGGGATCTTCCCGGACCGGGGCACGAACCCGTGTCCCTTGCATCGGCAGGTGGACTCTCAACCACTGCGCCACCAGGGAAGCCCGTAAGTATATGTTTTGATAAAGTTTTGTGTGTACACACTCTTGTTACTAGTACTCAGATAAAAAAACAGAACATAATCAGTGCCCCAGCAAGCCTCTTGTGCCTCCTCCCATCACTATCCCTCACAGTCCCTATTCTGACTTCTAAAATCACAGATTAGGTTTACCTGGTTTTGAACTTTATATAAATAGAGTCATACAATATGTACTCCTATGTCTGATTTCTTTAGTTCAATATCATTTGTGAAATTCACTTACATTGTTGCATATTGTAGTTCCTTCATTTTCATTGCTGTATAACCTTTAATCGTGTGAATATGCCACAATTTATATACTTGTTCTGTGATTGATAGGCATTTTGGAAGATTCCAGTTGAGTCTATTACTAATAGTGCTGCTGTGAATATTATTTTTTATGTCTTTGTGTGTAGAATGAAGTTCTGATAGTTATACATCTAGAGTGATAATTGCTGGCTCACAGAGTATTGTTGTTCAGCTTCAGAAGATACTGCCAAAAACTTTCCCAAAATGTTGTACTAATTTACACATATCTTGGCTGAAACTTGGTGATATCTGTCTTTTTCATTTCAGACATTCTGTAAGGTTTATTTATAGTAATACCAAAGTGTTATAATTGGCATTTCAGTGATTACCAATGAAGTTTACCAACTTTTCATATGATTATTGGCCTTTTAGATATCCTCTTTTATAAAGTATCTACTTAAGTCTTTTGGCTCTGTTTTCTGTTTGTCATTGTCATATATTCATTACAGTGCTTTATATCTTATGACTATACTTAGATTGGCTGCATCTTTTAAAGAAATATCTAAATGAAATAAGAAGTGTAGACATTTTAAGCGTATGTGTGAAAAGAGTGAAAAGTTATGACTTAGATGGAAAGCAAGTGACTATGTTTAGTACTGTCACCTAGGAGATCATTTGCATTCTCATATCTTTTAAGAACTAGTTTTTTCTCGTTCTTATTTATAATCATTTAAAAAATATAGGTTATAAAAGATTATATATAATGCTCTATAAAGACCTTACTCCAGTTAGAATATTGGGGCTTGTAAGCTTTTATTTTCTAAATTCTCAAATGCTTTGAAAGGAGCTTATTGTGAATGTACTTTTTTAAGCAGGAAATAATTCTTTTTTAAATTATGGTCTTTTTACTCTACCCACAAGTCTTAATGGGTTTACTTTATTTGGTCAGATTTGACAGAAATTTTCATCATGATATTTGCAATGTCCATTATGTTTAGAAATTCAGTCAAATTCTAAAACTAAAACACATTCCAGATTTCATTATGAGTTTTCCCTCACACTCTTTATAAGAGCTCTAATATTTGTCCAGTGTATTAGAATGTTTTCTGGCATAGTGCTAACAAAATTAATATTGCCAGAGTGTTAATATTTCTCGTTTCTCACTTTCCTTATGTTTCTCCTTTCTTCTAAATACTTACTCTGCACTACTCAAAAATATTCATTCCGTTAATTAAGTCACTAGACATAATCAAAAGTGAAAGAAGATAATTTAAATACACTTCTCTTAGGGTAGAATAATTCAAACAAGCTCTCCTCTAAAGCACAGTATGAGCAGAGTATGGGAGAAAAAGATATACTTGTTTACAGCCCTGGTTTCCTAAAAACTATGAAAGGAAAAAATTGTCAAGGTTTTGCCATAAATGATGAATCATCAACAATATTGTTATTTTTGTTTTCAAAAATTTAAAATTCACACACAGTCATATCCAAAGATCTCAAAGATAATTTCCAGCTGGACATAATGAAACCCATGCTAAGACTATTAATCAAATTAAAGCCAAGATTCTGGGAATAATTTCTTTTATGCAGAAAGTTGCATTGCTGGTTTCTCCTCTTATATTAATATCAATAGTTTTATACAAAGCAGGAACTTAAAAAAAAAAAAAAGAGAGAGAGAGAACAAAGACTACAGATGATGTAAAGATGATTGCAGTTAATTTTTGTCTCCTGTCTGAGCACTGGAAAAAAGACACCTCCTAGAACTGAAAATTGTTCACATTTAGATTACATATTCCTTCTTTTTAAGCTCATCTTTAAGATGGTCAAAAGCAAGAGGCTTTTGTTAACACTGCAGGTTGGATTGTCTTAGGCTTTGAAAATGTGATTTAAATAGAGAAGGAATCATTATGGATGAGCATATTGGATTTTGCAAGTATTTGACTGTTTTGGTACTTCAAGCCTGAATGTTTTCCAACTCTCTGTACCATGGATGCTTCCCACACACTGAAATGTCTTACTGTTGTATTCAGAGTGAAGGAAACCAGGCAAGGAAGTCTATCTTCCAAAGAGAGTCCCTCTATATATAACATTCATTTAGCTGTCAAAACAGAAAAAGGCTGCCTGACAAATGTCTAAATATCAGAGTGTTCATGTAGGCTCATTGTCTGAGGTTTGTGTTTTAAATTTACATTTAAACATGTTTATTATATTTATTGCTCATATAAAGATTTGCCCATTTTAGTTGTAAATGATGTGTGTACTATTTTTTTGCGGTTATGAAAAGTCATATTTTCTGTGGTAGCGGTGAATTAGCTGTCTTTAGTAGAGTTTTATATATCAGGAGGCAGAAAAATATATGAAAAAGAGTTTTATATTATTTGACTCATCCTTTAGTAAGACTTCATAAAAAATACAAATATGGCACAATATTGTTTCTTTTTTCCAGATTATTATCACAAATAGAACCGTTAAAGGTCTATCTATCTTCCTGTGCTCCAAATAAAATTAAGTATTGTACTTTTAAGTCTATAAACTTTGCTTGGAATAGAGTTGGGGCTTAAAAGATTTGCTAGAATCTTCTAAAGGCTTCAGGTGCATCAAATTCTGCACATATACAGACTCAGGGAAAAACGTATGATAAGCAAAGTTCGGTTTTGGAGTCCTGTTGTCTCTCTTCCTGTGCCTTTTTCATTTCTCTTCTAGGGTCTCTTCCTTCTGGATGCCCAATAATCCATTCCCATGTTAGTTGCTTTCTTCCTTGAAGGAAAGCTTTATGATTGATCAATTCTTTCAAATAAAGGTATAATGATTTTTTTTTTTTCCATCTTGAGGATTCCTTGTGCTATTTGGATTTAAATAAAATTTTCTGGAGAATGTGTGCTTAACCCAAAGAAGTACAGTTTTAATGTCTGGATTCTGATGTCCTGTTTGTCTTCTCACTTTATTTTTTTGGCTGGCCAGGTCCCAGGGCCTAGGAAACCTTCCAGAGTGGTCTCTAGCTTTGGAGGCAGGGGGTGCTCCTGAAGAGGAAGGGGCTGTGACTGAGGGAGCCGATGCTGCTCTCTGGATTCCAATGTCCTTCCTTCCTTCTTTCCTTCCTTCCTAAGACAGAGCAAACTGGGCTCTTGTGTGGGCTATAGAGTATAGGTTAAAGGATCTTAGTGAAGGCTAAGTTGAAAGCATTAAACACAAATAAGGCAAGAACTTGATTGGGTGGTGATAGCTCAGGCTCTGAACAAAAAAAGTAATAAAAGAGGGAGGCTTGGAGCTTGTGTACAGTTTTAAGACACAGTTTCCGAGAAGACTTCAAAGACTGGAGTCAAACAGTGAACACTGTAGATAGAGTTCTCTGGTCCCTAGGCTAGTAGCATCTGGAAAGAATCCACTGTTATATTGTCCTAACCAAGTGCTTTAGAGATTGGCAGAATTAAAACAGCACGAAGCTCTCAGTCCTGACCCACATAGTGTGAACAGCTTCTCCTTATAGCTTTTAAAGATCCTGACTATATTTGGTTCTTCTGGAAATGGAACCTATTTGGGGCACAGGGCAACACTGAGGAGATGCTAAAAAGTTCTCCTAATTTTTCCCATATCTGCCAGAGATGGTCAAGGGACCTAATCAGAGAACCCTTGAAAATCGCAGGTACCTTTCCATTTAAAGTACCTGTTACTGAACGTAAATTCGTGTGCCTGACGCACAGAGAGGCCAAACAAAAATGTCAGTTTGGAGCAGGCAAAGGTTTATTGCAGGGCCATGCAAGGAGACGGGTGTCTCATGCTCAAAATACCCGGAACTCCCCAAAGGGTTTCAGCAAAGCATTTTTAAAAGCCAGGTGAGGGGGGAAGGAGTGTCCCAGGGTATGTGATCAGCTCACACACAATTCTCTGATTGGTTGATGGTGAGGTAACAGGGCAGTTAATATTATCAATCCTTAGAAGCCGGTAGGTCTGGGGGCTCATGATCATCAAGTAGTTAATTTCTTCCATTTGGTGGTGGATTTAGCATCTGTAAAACAACTCAGGAAGTGTGCAGATACTATTACCTACGTACTTCAGAGAGGAGCTACAGCAGACGATATGGGGGAGGTATCTGTCCTGGGAAGGCCTCATAGGGTCCTGCTAGGTTACACATCCATGTTTCCGTGGTGCAACTTACTTATTTATTAGTTCGTTCATTCATTTATACATTGAAGTAAAATTTATTTTACTTGTACCCTAGGAGATGGGATTCAGTGTTCAAGAAGATAAACAAGGTCCCTGCTCTCATAGAAGGATCTGGACAATGAATGAGTAAGTAATTTATACCGCTCAATTCTCACTTTTAATGAAAAGTCCTTATTTCAGCAGGTTTGTTTATTGATAATGAAGGACCTAAGATTTGTGAAAGGGTATATCCAAAATAAGTTATTCATAAATATTCAATAATATCTTATAACTGACAATACTAGATACATCAAAAATTATAGAGGATGCTCAATAAATGCATGCAGCTTTAGAAAGGGTCAAAGGGAATCATCTTTAGATTACCCATCCTTTGTCTAATGCAATCAGATGTAATATTTAGGAATTTGTATCTGTATGTAGGTACCTGAGTTAAGAATCAAGAGTAAAGGAGACAACTTGATGGTTTTATCAATTTGCATTTTTATCAAGACCACTTATTATGTGGAGATTTTATCTTTTCATGTCATTGCATTTAAAAATAAAAGGTTATTGTAAAATCTGGCATCATAAGGCATGTATCAAAGTATCTTCAAGGAAATTCCAAGTCATTTGTGAATCAAAGGCAGGTCTTTTCGTAAGTATGGTGGCAACTTGTGGCAGTATTGAATTTTAATGCAGATTACTTGCCTATCTTATCAGAAAGGTGGGATTCTTTAAGAAAAAGAAAGCTACTCTAAATATCAATACATGACATGATTATGTGATTAGGCCTTAGACACTGACATCTTTAAACCATGTTCTAGCTAGGTAAAGTTAGTTGTTTACTGAGCATACACTATGTTCGTTGTGTGGCAGTGTAATACATAGATGGATAAGATATGAATCATCCACTTAAGAAGGCTTTAACAAGGTTTATATTGGCTCCCTTCATTCCAGATAAGTTGATATAAGTATTCCGACCTTCCATATTACCATACTTGTCGTAGTGCCTTGCTTCTATGACCTTGCTTAGCCAGTATTTTTGATTGAGTGGAAAGTGAGTGTAGGGAGTGATGATACAGTCATAACTTAATGGGCTAGTTCTTCCTCAGGAGGGAGATACTAATATATGCACTTTGAGACCGATGGAGATGATATACTGTACCCTCAAGCCCTCTACCATTTCAGCCAAGTTTTCATCTCTGGAGGAAGAATTCTAGGACAAGCATAACAGCCTGAATGGTCTCACTGCAGGTTGCTAGATAAAGCGCTTGTGCCATCTTTTCCTCTAATGATTTTTCTGCAAAGGCACCTCCATTGCATCACTGCCAGATGGAAAGTTTACTCGTGGCTCCTCTCCAGTTTGAGCCAGGCCATGCTTCCTCTGAGGGCCATACAGTTCAGGCTAGCTGGTTAATTAACAAGCTCTTAATAAACACCTACTCTGTGTGGAACACTCTGTGCAGTTCTGCTCTCTACCTATACAAAACCTACTCACACATCACAGCTCAGCTCCAGGCTCTGCTCCTTTGCCTCCTCTACTGATTCTAACCTATGTTGATATACCCTGTGGAAACGATCATCTGAACCATTTGGCATTTTAATATTTTTTTATCATTTGATTTTTTATTGATATCTAAGTGTACACTTTAATTTCTAAGCACAACTGTAAGCACAAAGATGTTATTTTTCTATTGTTACTTTTTATAGTTGAAGATTACTTTGTGACTAATTTATTGTTACTTAAAATACTGTTTCCCAAAACTGTTTCAGGAAATGCTAGTCCTTAGAAAAATTCTGGGAAAAAGGGCAGGTGGTGGTGTGAGACGGTCGAATAAGTTTGTGAAAAGCTGTACACCATTTCTTCCCTCTTAAAAATACATTGAAGATAATTCAAACTTTGCAAATTCATGTGTTAAAGATAAAATTTTAACTCGGTTTTCCCTAAATTTAACCAATTCCTTGTTTAATGAGATCAGATATAATCTTCAGGAATTACGTCTTTATTCAGATATCTGAAGTAAGAATTCACTATTAGAGATAGAAGTTTAAACTTGGTGTGGTTTGTTTTTATGGTGACAGTCAAATACCTTTTACCTTTTTTACCAGTCAAATGCCTTTTTTACCTTTTTATATATATAAAATATACCTTATGGGTATATTTTCAAACGAAAGCCCCTCCCCTGTCCCTTTACTGAACACCATTTAACATCCCTCAAAACCAGCACTCTACTGAATAATTTTTGGGAAATACATTTTTCCATTGTAGGCAATAGTTACGGCTAGTGGTATAATCAAAGTAGATGCTACATCTGAGAGGTAGCATCTGTTTGGCTCGTGGCCGTGGTGAGGAATATCCTAGATGTCCAGAAACTTTGTACAGGCAGGGGTTAAGTTCTCTTCCTTAGCCTTTGAAGCTGTGATATAAGTGATACAAGAAAAACAGGTGTAACATCTATCACCCCAGTGGCAGTCAAGGTCCATTCAGTTGATCAGATTATCTCTGTCACTAAATAGAGGAGGACTGTCATTTGGTCAAAACTGTCTAAAGCTCAGCTCCCATGCTAGAGTCTTCCAATAAGCTCAGGAGACATTAAACCAGACAGTTTCCTTGTCATCAGACTTGAAACTACAAGGAAGTCCATAGCATTATTTAGTTGCACAGGGTACATTTTATGAAATACTGTGCCTGAAAAGTCAGAAGGAGGAAAATCACTCCAACAGAAGTAGTGTTTCTATGTTTTCTCACATAGGAAGTGGTGTTTTCTAAGTTTTCAGATAAATGGCCACAGAGTTTAGGAAAATGTTCAGGAATTGATGCTATGTCTTGTTTTTGGCAATGTCAATTAGAGATGTTTGCCAGGTTTCTCCATTGTAAAATTTCAAATTTTTCTTTTGAAAGTAGTAAATATGTCGTAAGAGATACTTTGAGACTATGCAAATATTTTGTTTCTCATCATACTTTGACCCAGTAATTTTAGCATTAGTTGATGACTCCTGCCTACAGTACCTATTACTAAAATGTTCACCAAATGGCAAATTGCTGTCATTCCTCCTACATTTATTAATTGCAATCCTAGTATAAGGAAGAGCTACCCCTTTTACCCCATTTATTTGTTTATGTATTTAATTACTTATATCACTATAGACTCATGGAGATTTATTTTATTTGATGTGCTATTATCCATTGCTTGTTACTGTTTAGTTTTTTTTCCTTAACTTGTCTCAGCTTCAGCTTTTGGAAACATCTTTAAGTTGGCTTTTGTGACCTTCATCCTTTTTTTGTTTTAACACTTCCTTATTTTTCAGAACTCTAAGATATTCCAAGCTCATCTTGTACTTCCTCAGTAATTTCCCAGCCCTAGAATCAGTAATTTTTCAAGTGTTTTTGTTTCTTTTGGGGAATTGTTTATAGAAACCAAGATCTAGGCATAGAGTGTTCTCATTGCTACTGGGACGTCATTGCTGTTATGCCATCTCAGTGAACACAGCTAGAAAATATTTGTATGTATAGTAACCCTTGTATATATACCTCTACATCTATTTCCTAACAATTCACATTATTTCTAATAAAATCCATCAGTTCCAACTGATATTTCCAATTCCAATCTAACATCACCTTGTTCATTCTAACCTTCTCCTTTCCTTATTTGTAACTCCTTTCTCTGGTAGTGAGAAATCTGTGTCTCATTATCCACAATCCATTACTATCGGATACACTGACATACGATAGTCACAGAATTGCTAATTCATACTCCAGCGAAATCAAATTTACCAACTGAAGCATTATATTTGTGTATAGTTCTTTTTTTCTTTAAGCTTATAGTATCTTGTGAAAATACTTTTTTTTTTTTATGGAGTTATTTAGTCTATTTTTCTCTGACCCCTGCAGTGGGACTATTTATTCATTTGTAATAGGATTAAGTTTATTTGTTATTTTTGTATTCCATTTTCAGTCCTTCCCCTATATCCAGTTTGAATTTAATTATTTATTGCTTCTGTTTATAAAATATTGCTATGAGTCTAAGATGCAGAACTATACATACAGGTACACTCAAAGAAGTTTCTCTTCCTCTCCTTCTTTTCTGATCCACTCCCATTCTCATTCCCCCATCCTTTCCACTCTATTCCCACCACCCCAGAGGTAACCCATCTCATTTGTTTCTGAATTTTTTTACCTGAATTACTTTTTGCACTAATGAGCAGATATATTGATATTTTCTTACTTGTCTTTCTTTATGAAAGGCTGTATGCTCTATTCTTTTGTATTTGCCTTTTGCACTTAAAAATCCAACCTGAAAATTACTCCATGTCAGTAATAGAGATCTTCCTCATTCATTCTTACAGCTGTATATGGAGCACCTAACATTTTTAAGGGTCTGTACATACAAACTGATGAGAATGACCAATTGTATTCATTGATTGTGATGACTACTTATATTCAAATCAAAATAAAATACCCCATGACTTGCCGCCTGAATTTTTATCTCATCCCTGGCTTCATGAGTCAGAAAGCATACATATGTCTAACTTAATTTCATGCACATGCTCTGGCTGGTGCTTCTCACTCTCTTCCTTCCCGTTTCTTCTTGCTCAAGTTGGCTTTTGCTTCATCTTGTGGTCTCATGTTTGAAATGAGTCATTAGTTTCTGGTTCTCCCATTCTCTGTCTTGCCTCCAGGCACCTTACATCAATATGGGTTCTACCTTGGCAACACCACAGCTCCTGGCCTGTGTGTCAGTTTCACTGTAAACTCCCCTGGTCATGGTGGTCTTGCTTTTATAACCAGACCTAGTCTAGCTGAGTCTAATCCAGCTAACTCTACTCCAGATTTCTCTTTCGTCTCTGACTTCTCTGCGGCCCTCACTCACTCTTAGGCAAATTACCTGGGATACTGTCCAATTTGCAGAATGAGGCTTGGCTTTAAATTTTAGCACTTTTTTTTTTTTTTTTGAAAGAGGCTTACGTCTTTTTACTATATCTTTGCAATGCTTTTACTCTATTCATTCAGGACACTGTTAAACAGTTCCCTCATGAAATTCATCCATTATGGTAAATGTTTTCACTTCATGGAAACCTACTGAAATGGAAAGTATTTTGAAAATAAATGAAACCTATTTTTGAAGACTATGCATGACCAGATTTAGCAAATGTTGATAGCTTGGAAATTCCTGATACTTTAAAGGAAGAGGGGAAAAAAAATACAGTTCTGTGCTAGAAAGGTTTTAGCCTGCACATGTAACTTTATTTTTATAGATGTAGTGATTAAAATCTTGATTAATTGTTCCAGGAAGTCTAACTCATAAAAAACAAACTTTCCGATTATCCAAATAAGTGCACACACAAATCAAAATGCAGGAATGCTATCTCTATGTTTAACTCTCTTCTCACCAAAATGTTATGAGATTCTGTTCATTCCCTTTTTCTGTTGATACACATAACAGTTTAGACATCTGGATTTGAGCTATATGAAAAGCAGGGGACAGCCATTAGAAGGAATAAGTAGAAAACATGTGCAGTGAATATTTGTGATAAAACAAGCCATTTCATTATCCACATGCAGTTGGAGACTTTTTTCTACCTTCTCATCTTTGGCAGAAATCAATTTAACTCTCACATCAATAGAACATCTCCTAGATGAACCCCTGAGGTGGGTCTATAAAGGGTATCTGATTTTTTCATTAATGCAAAGCTATTAAAGCCATAAATAGGGCTTAACAGCATTCAACATTCATTGCAGAAGGGCTCCTCTAGCAAAGTTGTATACAGAGAAAAATAACAATTTCCTATAAATTCTGGCATTTAAAGGTGGGAAGTGATCTGAAAATTGTACGATGGAAATGTAGGTTCTAAGGATGAAAATAGGACAATAGTGGTCAGATCTGAAGAATTCACTTTTTTTTCCAGATCAGGTTTAATTTTGCTTATACTATAAATGGATACACACACTTGATACTCTAAAAATACACTGTGTATATTTACTTGCCACAGATGTCTGATGAATCACTGTACAATATGTTTGAGATAGGTGAAAATGATTTGAACATCTAATGGAATAGCAACTAAATATAGTACTTTAAAATAAATTACAGAGGTTAAACATCCTGAGACATTTTAAGGTTACCTCTCCCTAATTGATAAACAGGGTATTCATTTGTCTTTTTTCTCTGCATTTCTCATTTTTTGAGATCAGATAGCTTGTTCTACCAAATAGTTTCTGAGATATCCCATCTTCTTTCTAAATGCTCCTTTTTTTTTTTTTTTTTTGAGACAAAGAGTTAAGAGTAGTAACAGGTTAGTGTGAAATGTGTAGGTTAACATATTAACTAACTAATAAAACCTAGACGTTATGTTAGGTGTTGGAAATATAATAGTAAAAAAATATGGGCCTTGCCCTCACAGAACCTATAGCCTATTATAGTCCAAGTAAGAACATATATATGTGTGTGTGTGTGTGTGTGTGTGTGTGTGTGTGTATATATATATATATATATATGCAGGTTGTTAAAGAGCTATGAGGGGCAGCAGTAGGATGCCAAGAAGATAACGAGTGGGTGAAGTCATCAACTCCCATAGGTAGGTAGTCATGAAAGAATTCCCTCCTGAAGTTTGAAGAGAAAACCATATGAAAGCTAGCAGAAGAATACTCTAGATAGAGAAAGGAGCTTGTCATGTCCAGGGATCTGAAAAGAGGCCAATGTAGCTAGAGTACAGTGCAGAGAAGTTCAGATAGGAAACAAAAAAATGGAAGTTGAGAAATTGGAGTTTTCAGTGACGAAGCTGTATGGCAAAAGCAGATGGCATCTGGAGGGATGGGGATTTGTAGTCAGAGGTAGAAAGAGGAAAGTTTACACTTTCAGATGTATAGCAGCTCTAGATGATTGCAAAGTTTGCAGTGCTACCTAGCAGACCTGGGGGATGAAGTAGCAACATTGTGAGAGTTATAGAATGAAAAGATGTCAAGGAATGTTAAGAGAAGGCTGTTAAGGGGTCCTCATGGTCTTTGAGACCAGGCTAAGTATTATAGAAAGCAAGACTCTTTTAACATATGGGAAGTATACATTTTGTTATTATGCTAAATTCAAATCTCTATGATTAGAACATTTTTACTAGTTTTTAAATGGGCAAAACTTATTCAAAACATTAAGGATGTTCAGTTTTCTTCACGTACATATGGGATAGTGAGAAATTTGTTGTACTTTGACTGAAACTGTCATTTTTACATTCAGCAACCAACTGTCTGTATTGTATCAGAAACAAATAATCCAGTCATTAAAATAATCAGAGGCAGTGATTCTCAAACTTGCCTAGTGTAAGGATCACCTAGGATGCTTGTGAAAAGTGAAAACTCCTGGGTCTCATCCCAAATTTACTGACTCACAATCTTCTGGAACAGTGTTTGAAATTTTTCATTTTTAATAAGCACCCTAAATAATTCTTAAGATCAAAAAAGACTGGGAAAAGCTGCTGTAGTGGAAATACAACATACTATGCATGAGGAAATACGAATTCTAGGCCCATTTCTCTGCTAACCAGCTTTTGATCCAATTACTTAATCTTTCTTGGTCCTCAGTTTCCTTTTCTACAAAATAATTATTTTGAGGGTCATCCATAAAAATTTCCTAGCATCAGCACTTCCATCTATGGTCTGTATAGGAAATTTTCCATATACAGTAAGTTAATAGTTTAAGTCTTGTGACTTCAGGGAACATTTAAGAAAACAGCAAATTACAAGTGATTTGCTGAAGACTCCATGAAATTAATAAGAAGGCATTTTTCTTATTTTCTGGTATTTTTAAGGACTGGCCACCTTACCATATCTTTGTGGAAATAATCTAAGAGATTTTCTGGCTCTCTTCTTTTGAATCTCCTTAAAAGTTTTCATTGAAATAGCTTATCAAAAGAAAAAACAACTCAGTAAAAATAACAGTCTTAAACCCAAAATATATTTATTAAAATAACTATTCTTATAGTCAAAGGAAACCATGACAGACAGCAAAAGAAATATAATTTTTAACAATAATGTTTTATATTAAAACATGTTTTAGATTTAAAAGGCGTGTGTACCACTAGTAATATAATATAGCTCCTTAGATATCTAGTACAGTGTTTTTAAAGCTGTGGGTTGCAGTGTATTAGTGGATAGGAACCAAAAATGTTTTTGCAGATTAAATTGAACACAATAAAAATATCAAACACATATAGTAGGTTAAGTATTATTTTGTGAATGTTCTTCTTCAGGTATATACTCATATATATAGACATATTTTTGTATATATGCATATCTATAAACACATGAGATTTTATACAAAATGAATTTCTCACTGTGTCATACATGTATAATATGCATTATTTACTGCTATATTACAAATAATTATGAGTTTGGGATATTAAGTTAGACCTGTGAATACTGTGCCTGAAAACATGAGGGAAAAAATATATCTCAGGCTCCTGTGAAATATGAGCACGAACTCAGTGAACTCTGACTTATATCTCATTTCTAAGTACTCACTCCACACAGTTAGTGTTCTGTCTCCAGATATCCAGGTACGAAGGCCCAATAACATTGGTGCTTGGCACCAGAATCTAAATGAAGCACAGTGTTATAAGGGAAAGTCAACCCTGTTCAAAATCATACTCAACGCTCTTTACTACCTACCTCACAGGTAGATTGAAATGTCAGTGTCCATTATTTGCTGTAAACTTCTTGAGATCAGAGACCCTGGCTTCTGTTCAAGACAAAATCAGTTTATTTTCATTGGTATGGGGAAAACCTGAGGATTTCAACTGGATTTACTGATTTTCTTTCAATAAGTAGTTATATTTTAAAAAGAAGAATTGACTGTAGCTCCTTTATTTGGCATTTACAAGTGTTTATGAATTTGAGGAATATATTTAGATGAAAAATGATTTGGCTTCCTTGCATGTCTTTTCCCTGAACCTGATACATACAGCCCTATGTCAGGTCCAGAACATAGGACAAAAAAGCAAGTTGTTGGGCCTCCAGTGACAACATGAAATTTGAAGTTCTAAGAACTAGATGTTCATTGAAAAATTGAACTGCAACATGCCAAGGTCAGAGAGTGACGTTTTCATAAATTAATGCTATCAGAAGCTGCTGGAATTTTCACAATTGTCTTATTTGAAACCAGCAGACATTTCAGTAGAGGTCATGCTGATTATGCTGGGGGTAAATCTGAAGACTTCCAATGCATGTAAGAATTTTATCTGAATACATAGTGATAAAACTCAAATATAGATATGTATTTATGCTTAAGAAAAACCCTATATTTGTATGCTTAATGCCTCTTCAGTTGCTCTAAAATATGTTTCTCTTTTTACGTACTTAAACTTACATATCGCTTTTGGTAGTTTTTATCTAGAAGTAACAAAAATCTTAAACTATAAGTTTCAGTTTGATAGACATAGATTTGAATTGCAACTAGACAATGGAATAAGAAATGATAAAACTATAGTGAGGAAGTGACAGAGGCTAACAGAAAGAGAAGGAGAACTAATTTTCCACTTACTTTGACTATGTAATAATTTCTGAACAGTTCATACCTGGGTGAACCCTGAACGCAGGAATTGATTGGGAATTATTAAATATTTATTTCACGTTTTTCATTTGCCATTAGGTCATTGGGTATAGGTCATACATGAAGAATATTCTGAAACCGTAATAAGGATTATGATTCTAAATATTCTATTAAACATTTCGTTATGTTAAAAAAAATATATGGGAAACCAGGACAACTCCTCTGAGACATGCGATGAAGCCTCTAAGTGGGAAATCAGAATAGGAAATCTTAATATGCCTGTAATTTTTCTAATCATGTCTTTATCTACCGGAACTCATATTATCTCACTTAACTCACTTCCCTCCCCTTTAAACCTTTGCAAGATGGGTTTTAAAGGAAGTGATCAATTCCAGTTCATCATCCCTGAACGGAGCTGAAGTTTCACTGGCAAGAAGAAGTTAGGGTGGTAGTTTCCAGCCTTTCTAGCAGCAAACCTACTGCCCATTTCCCTGAAATACAAAACAATAATGGGAACAAGAAGTTTGAATTTTACTTACTGACAGTGTAAGATTCCGCGGGAGCAGAGATCAGTGTCTGCTGACCTGCCAGAGGACAGACTGCCTGTGGGTTGCTCCCATCCCTGCCCCATCCCTGGCCAGGGAGCCTCAGAGTGGTTGCCACAAGGACCTTCAGCCCTGCTGGAGGCCATGAACGTGTCTTTCACTTTCTTAGTAAGCACTATCTGTACACTAAAATAGAAAACAACAGACAGAGATGATAACCATCACACTGTCACAAAGTAATTTAAATTAAATTTAAAAATACGCAGACAAACAAATCAGACAGCACATTCCCTGGGAATGGAATGTGAAGCACATTTGCACTCGCAGATACTCCCCATTTAGTCCTGTTAGCAAGTAGGTCTGTCCTAGCCTTCAGTTTATGGACTTCAATTACTATATTTTTCTAAATATGAATAATCTTTTTCCTTAAGTCATATTCTGATGGATAGCTCTGTTTTGACACCCCTTCGTCTCATCTCTAGACAGATGCCTCTCGCTTGTGAGGTGGTGGGGAAAAAAATGTTTTTTCAAGTCAGTGCTGTTAAAGCAGACAGTGCTCCTCTTGCACCCTCCCCGGAAACCTCTAAATCTCTAAGCAACAATAGGCTCAGCTGACAGTCCTGATCTGAGATGTTTAAGAGGATTTTAGAAGAAATTTGGCTTTTGTTTGTTGTTTGTTGATATCTGGAATAACGGGAGAGTATTATTTCTAGTCTTTCAAACAAAAGGTTTCAGAGCTTGCTTTGAGAGTAGGTCTGGTGATTGGGATGCTTCCATCTCATCCCACTCATTGGATCATCACTAATGTTACACTGCAGAGCTGGCCAAATGGTGGTATATTTCTCAGTAGCAAGTAAATAAAGGGAAGTAAATGACCAATAATTTATTCTACACTGTTATAAGTAACTGAAATGACCTAGAAGAAACGAATGTGTCTCTATTATTACCACATGCTGTAAAAAGATAAAAGTATATGGAAATAATGATTTTCAATTGCATAAAGAAAAATGTATATATCAATGCCTTTATATTTCATATATGTATAACATTTCATCCATTGAAAAACAGTAATGGACCCAAAACTTAACGTGTCATGTGGGTCATGAGATAGTTCATGAGATTATGGATCTGAGGGAATATATTCAGTGATTTGTCCAAAGTTAGCTAGAATTAACAGCACAAGCAAAGAGGTATTGTTACCTCTTTCACTTAGCTACAGCTAAAATACTGAGTAATAACACTCAAACAGTTTAGGGGTATCCAAACAGTGTTGTCCTTGAAAGGTAAGAACTAGCCTCTACTCTTTGCTTTCTCAATAGCTTGTGGAAGAAGTTGAAATTAGATCTTCCACACTTTAGTAAGGGAGCACTGCGTTGAGAAAGTTTTAAAGATTGAATCCAAATTCAACCTTAGCAAGGAAGAAAGTGGGATTAGTGATATCTGCATAGGTACTGAAGGGGGAGGGAGCACTAGCCCTTGTGTCACTTACTTGCCATCTCTTATTGCCATATTATTGCCAACACATTGCTTATCCATTTCATCATTCAGCTATCTATCCATCTACTTTAAAATGGCATATTGAACTTCAACTATATGAACTTCTGGGCTATATCCTAGGAAATTAGAATCTATGTTCTAGCCAAAATACACTCTAGAAAAATTAAAACCTAATATTACATAGGACCAGCCTGTAATTTCCTTTCTACTCTGTGTGGCCACTATTTCAGATGCATGCTTTTCAGATATCCTCTTTTCACTCCATTATTCTCTTTTGAGGTGCACAGTCTTCTCCCACTTCTTATTCTTTGCTTCTCCACAATCTCATGCAAATACTTTTCTCTCAGTCTGTAAATAATTACTCATGAGCTCTTTGATGTAGTTTCCATTTAACTAAAAAGTGGTGACTGGGTGTTGGTATCTGCTCAGTGTCCTCAGGGATGCTGAGGTAATTAACTCCACCTACTACACTGGCCACATTTTTGCCTATTACTAAGGCCTCAGTGTTTTTTGTTTTTCTGTTGTTGTTGTTTTAGTATTTTCTAGCTGCTTCCTCATCAATTGCCTGTTGGTCAAACTTCCCCTTTAACTTACTGCTGTCTCAGGTTTCATCATGGGGAGAATCTAATGATACAGGATATGATTAGAAATGTAGACAATTTTTTTTTAATTCTCTTATTCTTTCTTTCTTTCTCCTGTCTTTTTTTTTTTGTTTGTTTGTTTTGCTTAAGATTGAAGTTGCTTTGGGACTAGAAAAACATCATGTAGAATCAGTTCCCTAAACTCAAAAAGGTTTTAAAGTGCTTAGTCAACACTATAGTATTTTCTCCCAAGTCTTGTTTCATTGTAGCCTAAATTCTACTGATTAGGTGGATTGTTGTTTCTTCTTGGTGAATCTCTCTCTAAATCTGGATACTTCCTGCAGATATGATCAAACTAAGCCACTGTTTATCACTATTTGAACGCCAATGTCCTCTTATTTTCCTAATATTTGAAAAATTAGCCTTGGTAAAAATAAATTCAGTAGTAACTTCATTTTTAATAATCAAGAATTTGTATAAGTTAACAGCTGAAAAAGAACTGTTGGTCACCTCGGGATTCATTTTTTATTCAACAAATATTTATTGAGCACCTATATTATCCTAGATAGTATAAAATGATAAACAAATCTGATATGGGCTCTATTTCTTTGTATCTTACAGACTGGCAGAATAGATAAACAAAATGTAGTATTAAAATGGAACTTACAGATTAGTGGAAAATTTAATAAAATATAGTCAAGGCTAATTGTCAACATTCTGAAGTAAGTGAATAGAGCAAAGGGATAGACAGCAAAGATGGTTGTCATCTAGGAAAACCTTGATGGAAAGAATATTTAACTTGAGATCTAAATGATTTTTTTAATCATGACAAGTCACACAGAGCAGAGGAAGAATACATTCCAATTAGATAGAAATGAATGTTCAAAATCCCTAAAGCAGGAAACAGTTTGACAAGCTCCAAGAATTAAAGAGGCCAGCATGGCTAGAGTGTAGCAGAAAAGTAGGTAATAAAAATAGATGAGTCTTAAGAAGTACGCAGGAGCCAGGGATTATCAGAAAATTGTAGGCTATGATAAGAGTTTTAGATTTTATTGGAAGCGTAATGGGACACCACTGTAGGGTTTTATGCAGAGAAACAGCATGCTCATATTCATGCTTGCAAAAAGTCACACTGGTGGGCTTCCCTGGTGGCGCAGTGGTTGAGAGTCCGCCTGCCGATGCAGGGGACACGGGTTCGTGCCCCGGTCTGGGAAGATCCCACATGCCGCGGAGCAGCTGGGCCCGTAAGCCATGGCCGCTGAGCCTGCGCGTCTGGAGCCTGTGCTCCGCAACGGGAGAGGCCACAGCAGTGAGAGGCCCGCGTACCGCAAAACAAAAAGTCACACTGGTGGCTCTGTGCAGAAGGGATTTGATAGGGTAAATATTGAGACCAGCAAAGCAGTTGCAGCAGGCCAGATGATAGAGGGTAGCGCTTTGGACTAATCTGTGGTCAGAGGAGATGCTGAGAAAAACCAAGATTCTTTAGAGGAAGAAATGAACAACTGGAGATGGATCTAGTACCAGGGGTGGGAATGATAGGGAAGAAGAAGGAATCAAAGAAGACAGCTGGCTTAAACCACAGGATGGATGGTGGGACTAATTACTGAGATGGAGAAGTCTGGGAGCAAAACAGCTTAGGAGAGCAGGGCAGTGTAAGAGTTCCATTTTGAAAATATTGTTGGACACACCTGTGAGATAGTCAAGAAAACGTGTCAGGTGAGAATCAATGTTTGAAGCGGGAACTCAGAAGCTGGAACTCAGAGTAGAATTTTGGGGTTGAGAGATAAATTTGGAAAGCACTAGCACAGAAAAAAAATAAGGTTATTGGATTGGATGAAATAGTTAATGAAAACATAGAGAAGAAGAAAGGATATAGGAATCCAGCATAATCTGAGGGCTTGTAAGTTTAGAGTTTACAACTGTTATGGCAATACATGTTCAAGTTCCTACAATGTGCTAGGCACTCTATATATTTTAAGTTTTTAAAATACTGGTTCATAGTTGAATTTATTAAATACTACTTGATTGAATGAATGTACAGCCTTCACTAGAACAAATATCTCTTTGAAATATGGTAGAACTTGTCCTCATCTCAGCTGACGTGCCAAAACTAGACATTGATTATAGGTGCATACCTGTCTGAGAGGCTAAACCATATCGAGAACCTTCATCAAGGGATTTGAACTGGGAAACTGATTCACTGTCCTGTATATAAGAGGGCAGCATGATCAGAGAGAAGACTGGGGATATGAACATCTTGAAAGAGTCTAACAGAGAGTGTTTTCCTGAGGTTCCCGCTCCCTACATATTCTAAGTAAAAGTTCCTCAGAAGAGCCACAGCTAGATCCTGTGAGTAGTCCACAGAATGAAAACTGACATTCAGCCTGAAGCAGAATACTCTAACTGCAGAAACTGATATTCTTAGTGTATGCTTCGACAGGTGGAGTGTAGTGAGACGCTTGGTGTTTGTGGGACACTGTTGCCTGGATAAATCTTAAAGGTTAAGGGTTAGCTGAAGATGACTTCAGGAGGGTGGGTGAGGAGGTAAAGCATGGAAGAGAATAAACATCAATTTCACCCTCCTTTTCCATTAACGCTGGTTAATTCCAATCTGGGGGGGAATGGGTAGTGACAGTGCTGTGAGGAGATGAGAAACAGGGAATTGGATGAGCGTTTTAAGTTTTGAATTATATTGCAGTGGACTTTTAATATCTGAAAATGAGGACTGTTCATTAACATTCAGAAGTAGTTGTAAATTAATGGTTCTTTTCGAGATATTATATAAGGGAAGGGAAGGAAGAGTGACAGAGTGGCTTTGAGGGGCAGTGGTAAAAGAAAAAATAAATTACTTGGTTTTTTGCACCCTTCTGAAGATAGCTGGTAGGTAACTTTGTTCTAATTAGAAATCATTCCCAGACTCCTGTTACTACCTTCAGTGATGCGTACGTAGCTGGAGAACTCAGATTGAGCCAGAATCACTATTTTAGATACGTATGCTTAAGAATAAGAGGGCCCTATCTGTTCAGGGTTGATTTAAAAATACAAAACACCAAGACCGGGCGTGCTGTGGTGGAGCCAGGGCCGGGGCAGGAGCCGGGTCGGGACCATGGGCGCTCCGCACCTCGCCTGCATCCGCGGTCCCTCGCCTCCAGCCCGCTCCGGCCCCGGCCCCCGCACTCCTGCGGCCAGATTCCTGCCGGAACTGGAGCTCCCAGGATGCCCCTTCCCCGGCCGTGGTGAGCCCGCTGGTCTCCAGGACGTGTTCCTGATTTGAGGTGAGACCATGAAGAGAAGATAAAACAAATAATAATGCTTTTCCGCAGTCGCTTCGTGCTGCGCTGCTGGCCTTCGTGAGCCTCAGCCTCCAGTTCTGAACTAGCACTGCCAACCACATAGGAGGTGTCTCAGGAATGTTTAAGTGAATGAATGAATCTACACCTGCTCTGGAAAGCAGGCCGACCCTAATTCCCTATCCTTCTAGTGCTGTGTACTTGAAGCCGAGAAAATACCTGTGCAATGCCAGCAGTTGTGTTTTTGCTGCCACCTACCTGACCTCCACCTCCCACCTCACCCCGATGGGTGGGAGACAAGGGCTTGGCCCCCATCACCGCCTGGGACACCTCTGTGAGGAGGTGGCGTTGCTGTCACTGTCTGCCTGATGGAAGGAAGGGCAGGTGGCTGCGAGAGCAGGATGTTCTCAGTGTGCTGGGGGACGTGGGAAAGACTTGGCATTTGGAATAAGTGGTTTGAAGGGAAGAGGCTTTGAACAAGTTTCTCTGCTTCCCCTCCAATTTGTGACACATTCCATGCACACATCTACTGCATATGACAGGCACTTCTAATAGTAAAGAGAATTAAAAATACTCACTTTATCCTAACAGAATAGAGAAAGAGGTCAAGAGAAGATACTTGTTTAAAGATACTCCAGATAGTTAATGAAGTGTTAAAAAAAAAAAAAAAAGACTATTTTCCAGAAAGTGTGTTAGGACTGTCATTCATTTAATTGTTTATAACTTTTCATTAAAAACTTTCCATCCTGTCACTGGAGAGGTAGGATGTTACAATCAACCTTGATTGTTATTCTGAGACCCTGACAGGTTCTGAGACGTGAATGTGGGTTACTTGTGTTTGCTGCGTTTCTCTTGCATGAGGTGGTTTCCGCATCACTCAGTTGGCCTGTGTGTTTCGCTTATATAACTCTTCTGAAAGTACCTTCTGTTTTAGGAGAGCCACTTTTCAGCCGTACTGTTTTTACGGAAAATTTTGCAGGGTAAATTGACCTGCCTGGGTCTGAGGTCTTTATTCTTGAATACGTTGAAGTTCGGGAAGATATTAAGATATGAACGTTCTTACTGCTCTTCTGTGTCTAGGTAAACTGTAACTTTGGAATTTAATAATTCCTGTGAAAATCGAGTTAAATGGCTTTAGTTTTTAATTGCTTTATTGGTTGCTAATTATTATGGTGTAAGAAACTGGACTAATTCATAATACAAAGGTGTCTGCTTAAGTAACACTTATATTTTCATCCTTACCCTAAAATATATGGCCTTTTTTTCTTAAAATAAAATAAAATAAACAAAACAAACTCTTTCATTGGCATGAAATCAAACATAGAGAAAATGCTGGAAATATGCAGAGTGATCTCTTGCATTTTCTTTTCCAATATCAATTTCACGATGGCTTTCTGAAGATTGAGACCAATAATTAGAGTAAGAAGTGGGGTACACTGATTGTCCCAGTGCTGTCCAATAGACCTTTCTGTGATAATGGAAATGCTCTATGTCTGTTCAATCCATCATGATAGCCACTAAGCCACATGTGACTACTGAGAACCTGAAATGTAGCTAGCGTAATGTGAGAACTAATTTTTAAATTTTATTTACTTTTAATTCATTTAAGCTGAAATTTAAACAGCCACCTGTGGCTAGTGTACAGCACAGGTCCAGACCCTTTAAGGAATAATGCTAATCTACAAACATGTAGCATGGGGACACTACTTTAGAACTAACAAAGACATTTCCCACGTTAAAAAGTCTCCATTTTGGACTTCTTTTGGCCAAGTGTTCTGTGTGGATACCTTTTGCTCTTAGCTACATTACTTTCTGCTTAACCTATAATGCTCTTGCCCTCTTTTGTTAGTCTGGCTAGTGCTTTTATATTTAAAGGAAGGAGGGTCTTTCCCCCACTGTAGAAAGTATCCTAGTTAAGACAGAGAAGTCATGCTGCTTTTTGTTTATGTCACAATTTTCCCTGTAGCTAGAATTAAATGATGTTGTCAAAGGGCAATGCTAGTGTTTGATGGTTTTTAATATTTTTGTCCATATCAAAAGATTAAATAAATGCAATCAATATTCTCAATTCCTAACCCTCTAGTAATTATTCCAATAAAGAGATATTCATGCTACCAAGCATCAATACATGCTCTTCATAGCCCTAATAAATCGGCTCCCAGAAAATAAAACCGTGTTCAGCTAGGGCTTTAGAGAGAATGTTAGCAAATCCCAAGCTCAGAATGTGATTAACTAAGTTTTTCAGCACATGGAGCTTACAAAATATGGATTTTTAAAACCCAAACATTTAATGAGAACTATCAAGAAATAAAAATCGTATCTGCAAAGGGGCTGCATATTATATTTGGGGCAGCTCCTTAAGCAAATAACTCATATGGGGAGTTTAAATACCACTGGCTCTTCACAAGAACTCATTCTATTAATGTCTTATAAAATAAAAACAACAAATTAATAATAGTATCAAGAGTGAATGTGTAATCCTTGCTGGCTGACTCTAT
The DNA here is from genome assembly GCF_039906515.1 of Pseudorca crassidens. Lineage (NCBI taxonomy): Eukaryota > Metazoa > Chordata > Mammalia > Artiodactyla > Delphinidae > Pseudorca > Pseudorca crassidens. Next base: position 73,725,134 of record NC_090302.1, on the reverse strand, counting down.
TTTAAGATTTTTAAGAGCTCTTCCCAAGAACCCCATGAGGTAGATACTACTTTATTCCATTGTACAAATGAGGGAACTGTGGCTTCAGAAGGCTGCCCAAGGTCATACATCTGGAGTGGGAGGGTTGGGTTGTGGTGTTTATGAAATCTGGGTATGTATGTCTTACTCCAAAACCTGTACCTCTTATTTATTACATATTCAAAAATCTACATATAAAGACCCACTATATATTAAGATAAGTCTTTAACAAGGCTTGTCATTAACAAGGCAATGCCAGCCTCCTTCCTAGTTCAGTCTGAAAATTGTCAGCATTCTAAAAACCTTTTTTGGTGAGTTTCAATTAGCTCAGCTCTTGGATATATAGGTTAACTTTATTGACTATTAAATGGTTAAAGTTTTACTTGATAAAATCATCCTTTAAGATTATATAAGAGAATGAGGAATTAATTTTTTCAATATCCTAGTCATTCAAGAAATAATTGTATCACACTCTCACACACACACACAATATAAGCTGCTCCAGGAACTCATATCTTGTACAGATCTACTTGTACAAGAAATATTAACTTGTACACGAAATATTAACTCATATCTTGTACAGATCTACTTGTACAAGAAGGACCTCAGCATCAATTTACTGGAACAGGTATTTGCAGTACGTTATCAATGTCTAAAAGAGGGAAAAACACCTTGAGTTCAGGGAATCTAAGACAAACGTATGAAATGGTAGGGTATAAACTTTCTTTACAATCCAGATAAGTGAGACAAAAAATGAAACGTACTGTATGAACAACAAGGCTTTATTTCTCATAGTTCCATAGTTCAGAGGCTGGAAAGTCCAAGAACAAGGTGCCAGTTGACCCAACTCCCCAGTGAGGGCTCTCTTCCTGGCTTGCAGGTGGCCATCTTTTGGCTGTGTACTCACAAGGTGGAAAGAGAGACGGGAAGGAAGCTTTCTGATGTCCTTTCTTTTATGGGCACTAATTCCATCAGAAGAGAGTCTCACCCTCATGACCTCCTCTAAACCTAATTACTTCCCAAAAGCCCCATCTCCAAATACCATCACATTAGCAATTAGGGCTTTGACATATGAATTTTGGAGGGGTACAGTTCAGTCCACAGACCATGCATTACACCCAAACTCCAGGACAAAAGACTCTCAGTAGCAGCATGAATACAGCAGCAGAGGAATAATGGAAGGTAAGCATAGAAACACCCAGGGCATCCTGCCAGACTAAGGAGTTCAACATAATTATACAACCGACCTTGGTCAAAGTTGTTAACCAAGTTCATTTGATGATATATTATAGGATGTTTTAAGGAGAGAGGCCACACAGAGGCATTTGATATAGGATGACTTGTCCCAATGTGAGTGTGCCATAAATTACCTTAACATATGATTCATTTGATAAGAAATGTGGTTCAAAATGGAGAAATGAGAGTCAAATAAGTATGACAATAAAAGAATCTTAGAAATCAACTGGGGATACAGGAAACTATGTATGTAATAGGGCCTCTTTCTCAAGCCAGCACTTAGAAATATATACCAGAGAGTGTATATGGGGAAAAAAATAAAAATAAAGAAAACTTGTTTGGAGGATGGGAGAAAGGGGGCAGTGAACTCAGCTGTCATTCAAAGTTGGTTTTGAGAAGTACTAAAGTGGAAGTGTAAGGCGAAAAAAAACAGTGCCACTCCAGTTTGCTGACACAGCTTTTCTTAACTCCAGTATTTACAGAAATGTTGGTGTAAGGCATTATATTAAGAAGCACAGGGCTTCCCTGGTGGCGCAGTGGTTGAGAGTCCACCTGCTGATGCAGGGGACGCGGGTTCGTGCCCCGGTCCGGGAAGATCCCACATGCCGCGGAGCGACTAGGCCTGTGTGCCATGGCCGCTGAGCCTGCGTGTCCGGAGCCCGTGCTCCACAACGGGAGAGGCCACAACAGTGAGAGGCCCGCATACCGCAAAGAAAAAAAAAAAAAAAAGAAGAAGCACAATGACTGTCACCTCATCTAATCATCTTTTTTCTCTTACGTAAAATGAAATACAAGTGTTGAACAGTTAGAGAATGGGCAGTGAGGGTGTGGAGAGAGAAAATAATTGATAATAATACTTACAAAAAGTCCCCTTTTTAGTTCCCAAAAAACTAAAAAGTTGCTGTTTCAGGGAAATAGTGAAATCAAGTACTCTAAATTACTTACTTCCACTTTTTCTGCTCTTTTACTACAAATTTTATAACCTTAGTGAAGGAATAATCTTTGGCATTAGAGTTTTCTAAACACAAAGTGCACATAGTCCGTTGGAGTTTTTATTTATAAAACTGTCACATTTATTATAGGAGAATTCTTATCTCTTTTTCTTGAGTAGGGGTAGCTTAAAGAACAATAATTACAGTGTCAGAAAAAAGCAATTTGTGTCCTTTGAGCCTTTTTTCTCTTCAGTAAGCAAGTAATTTTACTGCTTACAAGCTCCCATTTTTCAAAGAAAGCACAAGTGTTTATTTTATGTATATTTTCTAATTAAGAGCTTATGTTTTTCTATATTCTCTTCTTTGAAGGATAATTGCTTTTAAATTTTATCATTTCCATAATTTTTTTCTCTAAGATTTCTTCATTTTACTTTCATATATGTTATATTATTTGTGCAATAATATTTTCATATGTAGTCTACTAACAAATAATAGTCGGTAGAACCATTTTTACTAACTTTTGTCCTACTATATTTAGAAATGCTGTAATGTTCAAGTATACAATTCTTGACAATATTCTAAGTGAATTTAAATATATTTAAATACAAGGAATAATTTGGGCAGTGATCATTTTAGTAACTCTATTCCAAATTATCTTTCAACTTAGAGATCACATCCATTGTCTCTACCTCCTATTTGGGAAGATGGGTGGAATCTCCATTAACCCTAAGGTGAATGTTCATTGCTTTGCACAGATAACCTTCATGATTGTGATTAATAGTCTTTGCTGGATCAATTTTCTCTCCCCACCCTGGTTTTTTTTTTTTTTTTTTTTTCCCTTTTCTTTCCTCCCCTCCTTCCTTTCTTTTAGTAAAATAAAAATAGTTATATATGCCACATGCCTGCAGAGGGGCAGAATTAGTGGGTTCTCTCTTTTGGGAGTATATACATATAATCAGATTAGTTACTGTAAAATACATAAAACAAACTGACAATTTTACTGGATCTTCTTCTGCTTAATGAGTTTTACCTGCTTTTCATGATATTTTATATTACTTCATTAATTTATCAAGGCAAAAGAGAGCACTTTGGGGTTGGATCAGGGGTAGAGAGTAGGACATGGAGGCCTTCTCATATAACCAGTGTCAGTGTTCTTTAGGAAACTCAGTATAGTTCATTACAGTGGTTAGGTACAAAAATTTACGAGATATTCTACAAAGGAAACAAAGCAGCTTTAATCTGATAAGTTGTAAAAAGAGAATACTAGTAGATTTACTAATGTAAGGGTAAGAAGAGTGAAGCCAACAAAAAATAAAAGACACTAGTACTCAATTCATAACACCCAAGGGGTGACTGAATCTTTCTTATGCAGAGTCTCTCTAACTTGTGTGGCATATCTATCTTCTTATCTCAGGGCTCCCTAAAGCTCTTATCTAAAATCAGGAACTAATCACCTTTCACCAGCATTTTTTCTTGCAGTCTCCATACACACTATGGGAAAAAACTTATTTTTTGTTCAATAATACATAGAAAAGTTGGTGTATGTCTGTAACAAAGTTTTCACCATCTACTTTTATTGGAAATTAAGAATGATATGGTCTTTTCTTTCATAAAACTAAATTTATATTTCTTGAAATTCTGAAGTTATATATCCTTTTTGATTTCATGAAATGATAATGACGATTGTGTTTTTGTGGTGTTTTAGGATAAAAGTTGAATAATTCTGTCTTTTCCCCTAGTTAGTTACCTTTGTTTGTACTGTTCAAGGAAAACCCCAACTGTGAACCAGGTTTCTCAAATGCTCTTCTAGTTCCTTTACTTGTTGCGGTGGTTTGAAGACTTCAGTTAACCTAAGAATTACCTGGGACCTTGTTGAAAATATATGTTCTGGCTAACACCTCTCTCTGCCATGAGATTCTGGCATCAGTGTCTTATCCTTAATTTACTTTGCAATTATCCAATTATTGTGTAAGTTGAGTCCCTTAGAAACAGAGTGTGATTCATTCAATGAGCTGTATCCACCCAGAGATTTTGGAATTTGCTGAGTAAAGTTTCTTGAACGTGTGAGACACATTTTGAGTTTCACAGGTTTTGTTAACAGACCTGAGCACATCAAGTACGTATAACCTTGTTTCTATAGACTTGCAAACAATTTGCCAAGTGGAACCCTGGCTGTCCACAAACTGGGAATTGCCTATATTCTTTTGAGAGCTACCCGTTCCCACTTGAGGGCCTCATGACAGGTGCTCAGCTCCACTCTGTTGAATGTTTCCTTAAGCTTAGAGGTGGGTTAAACCGCTGGGTTCTAAATAAACCCGTTATAGCTTTTCAACGTGCCCCATGAAGCTGTCCCAGAACTTCTCATTGTAATATTATTTGCTTTGAGATTGCCCTGTAAAAGGCAAGGTAACTGGTGGTTGCGCTGCAGACAGGGCGAGGCCGGCTGGTTCCTGCAGTGCCCTGGCCCGCGCCGAAGAGCCCTGGCAGAGCCCGGCCGAGGATACACGCTTTTTCCCCCGCGCTGCCGGAGGCCTGAGCCGCAGGGCGCTCCCCAGGGTCATTGTGTGTGAGCCCGCCTGGAGATCGCAGGCCCAGGGGGCAGCTCCACCCGAGGAGACAAGACACGCCTCAAACCGGGCAAACTCCCGGCCTCCTCTGGCCCCAAGCCAGCAGCCGCCACCCGCCACCTTCTCTCCTCCTGCGCTGTTGCCCCGACTGCCCTGCCGGGCCCCGAACTCGCTGGCGCCTGGGCGCGCGGCCCCTCGGCCCAAGGGGCTGGCGGCGTGGTTGGGACGATGTGGCGCATGCGTGGTGGCGCCACCAGGCGCGGGAGCTGCGGCGGAGGGGACAGCCGCGGGCAGGGCCGCCCGGGCCGCGTTCGTGGGGGTGGCGGCAGCGGGGGCTGGAGAGGCCGCGCGGGCGGCGCCCGACAGCAGCTGGAGGAGCGGTTCGCCGACTTGGCGGCGAGCCACCTAGAGGCCATCCGCGCGCGGGACGAGCGGGACCGACAGAACGCGCGGCTGCGTGAGGAGAACGCCCGACTGCGGCTCGAGAACCGGCGGCTGAAGCGCGAGAACCGCAGTCTCTTCCGTCAGGCCTTGCGGCTTCCCGGCGAGGGTGGTGACGGGGCGTACGCGGAGGCGGCGAGGGCGACCCCGAGCCCCGAAGAGGCCAGCACGAACAGGAGAGCTAGGGGCGGCGGCCCCGAGGACGAGCAGGGCAGCCCCAGGGCCCTGAGAGCCCGGCTTGAGAAGCTGGAGGCCATGTACCGCCGGGCCCTGCTGCAGTTGCACCTCGAGCAGCGGGGGCCGCGCCCGCGTGGGGACAAGGAGGAGACCTGTCCACGCAGACCCGACTCAGGCCAGCGAACCCCGGAACCCGAGCCCGAACCCTCGGAACCCTGGCTGTAGCCCGAGGCCGCAGCCGGGGGGAGGCGGGGCTTCGCGCGGGCCCCTCCTCCTCCGTTCACGGTTGCCCCCAGCTCGCGCGCTCCTGAGCCGCGCGCTCCCGCCTCCTGCCTGGCCGGCCACTTCCGGGGGCGAGTCGCGCTCGGCCGGCAGAGGCTGAGAAGGGCGCGGGGCCGTCTGAGTCCACGTGTACAGATCAACCTTCTCTGGCCCCTGCTCGTTTCCGTGGAGGGAGGCCAGGCAGCGGAGGGGCGGGTTTTAAAACAGCAAGAAATGGGTGCCAGTCAACACTTCCTAATGCCTGAAGTTTTCTGAGTGTTGTGAGGACCTGTGGTATTTTTTCCCTCTGTTTTGGTTCTTTGAGGGGTGAATAATACATTTTGAATCGGTTGAGTTTGTTCATTCTTAAGTCTCCCAGAGCCTCTAGCCGCTCTCTCTTATGTGGCCAACATTCTAAGTATTTGGTTTGTCTTTATAAGTCGGTGTTACTTGGATAGCCTATGAAGTACCACCCTTTTATGAAAAAGGTGATATATATAATTTAGAAACTCATGTCTGCCCTGGCTCTAGTCCTTATACATCTAATATATACTGATTTGTTTACCCCATTCTGCCCCCCACCCCCAGCCCTGGGAATTTTTAAACTATCTGCCTATAGTAATTCTTCGATCGGCAAATAAATTTGGTGCACTAAAAATAACCTAAAGCTATCCCACGACTATTATTTAAAGTGTGTGAAATGTTTACACGTTTCTTTAAGAAATATACATGTATGTATATATTATACCTATTTTTAATATCTGAACTTGATTAGCTTTTGTAAACTCATTTTCTTTTCGCTTTATGAAACAGTGATCTTTTAAAACAATCTAAAGATTAGACAGTCTAAACATTTCATAATTTTTATACATTTTAGACTTGACAGCATAGCACACAGCTACTTTGTCTAATATTGCTAATGTTTAAGAATTTTTAAGAAATTATGAATTATATGTATATCAGAAGTCCCAAAACAAAGTGATTTAAGTCTCAGTTGTAATTTCAATGCAGGAAAAAAAAATGTGATTATCTTAACAAATATTCTAAAATCAGTTGATTGTACTTTGTTAATGAATAACACCTTTGCCTAGTAATGAAGAGGATACCATTGTACCTGGTAAAAATCATAGGTGTAAAAGGGTGTTTAAGTGGTGGAGAACACTTCAGTTTAAGGAGGCAGAAAACAATGAGAAGAGTTTCTGTTACAGCTAGAAAAAAATCATGAGTTAGAATGTTTGTTTTGTTTGTGGAATATTCCAAAAGTTTCATAGCATATATTATAAAACAAGTTGCCAAAGAAAATAGTTTTGAGATTTTTTCTAATCCTGGGTATTGAAGACACTGCATTTTGCTTAAAAGTAATTGATAGTTTTGAACATTAAAATCTTCCCCTATGACCAAGAAATACGAGAAGAATCTTGGTGAGAATAAGTAGGTATATGAAAACTATTTCTATCCCCTTTACGTCGTTTTCTAATAGCGAAAGAATTAAAACATTTTTAGGAGGCAGTAGGAATTGAAGAATGGAAAAAAGCCTATTGGCCCTACTTCTACTTTGAGTGTAAATTAGTTAATCTCTCTAAGCCTTAGTTTTGTTACTATTAAAATGAACATACCATCTACCTTAAAATGTTAATAAAAATTTTATTGAAATGCTATCTGCAGAATACCTGCTTCAAAATAAGATCTATCGGTAAGAATTATAATCCAAATTGTGAAATTTCAAGTGCATATTTTACTGTCACTTTACTTTCCTTCTGTATTTTGTTCCTCTATGACTTTATGGGTATTAGCAGATATGTATATTTCGAATGTGTTGACATTTTTCTCTCCTTTTAAACAAACAGGGGAGATAAAGCCTTTATGATAAGGGAGTAATACAAAAAGTTTAAAATATTTCCTGATTGTGGCAACTGGCGATTCAAGAACTAAGCAAAATATTCAGTTTAACTAGTTTTAAACACCCTTTGTTTTAAAATCATGTATAAGTATGGTGAAAAAAACTTTTGTAATAAGGCACACACACAAATGAGGAATTTTTTTTAGCACAATTCCTGAAAAGTTTTAAAAATTCTGAAACCCAAATGCCCCTATAAATGGGTTAAGGCTCAACTTCGTTGAATTTCCCCAATGATACCTGATGAGAAGTATCATGTAGTAATATAAAAGATGTTTTGTTATATCAAAATATGTACCTGTTTAAGAAATGGGTAAAGTTGATTTTAGAAAAGTTTTGTCTAGGCCCTAGTTTGATCTAAAATAACCTAAAACTACAGATTATCATACTTTGTTACAATGACATTTCATAACTTCAGATTTCTTGTGCAATGAAAAGAGGGCTTATAATAGAAATGAGCAAAAAAAATGTGTGTCATATTAGCAAGCAAATTCAGTGAGGAGGGTTGGCATTTTTTTAATTAGCAATTTTTATTGCTGCTACTCACAAACGTATACCATCTTTATGTTTTCATCTGTAAAAATTAGGATGTAAATCAAAGCAGTATAAAATGGGGTCTTTTGTAGATCATAGAACAAGCTGTCCTTGCTATACTTCTTGAACATAGTGAATATTTGAAGAATACTTGAAAATATTCTTTGTATTGTTTAGTCTTAGACATAGATTGCCAATTTATGAGTATCGCCATGATGAAACTCATACCAAATTATTCAATAAATTAAATCATCAGTATATACTAAATAATTGTTAGCAACATGATTTTGATCCCAGTGCCAAAATACCATTTTCTATTTTGATTAAAGGAACAGATTTTCACTGAGAATTTGTCATAAAATCTTCATGAGTGAATGAAAAAACTTACTAATATTTCTGTTCAGTGATTAATTGATCAATTATAAGTTCTAATTTTTCTACTATAAACTTGCTTTCCTGATATATATTTTACCTATCTGATATAGACACTATATAAATCTATTTGTGCAATGGAAATATGAACCAAGGAAAACCAATAATACCCACGTCTGACTTTATGAGGTTATCATGCTCAAATTTCAGATTTTAAAGCTTAAACTAATATTAGCATCTCCTAATGATTTGAATTAAACTATGTTGTGTTTAATCCATAGGGGGTTTTGCTTATTAAAAAATTCATATTCAGAATCGACTTGTCAGTATAGTCTTTGCATTATTCATGTTAATTTATTAGACTTTAGAGAAAATTTGAGAAAAGGGGCTTCCCTGGTGGTGCAGTGGTTGAGAGTCCGCCTGCCGATGCAGGGGACATGGGTTCGTGCCCGGGTCCGGGAGGATCCCACATGCCGCGGAGCAGCTGGGCCCGTGAGCCATGGCCGCTGAGCCTGCGCGTCCGGAGCCTGTGCTCCGCAACAGGAGAGGCCACAGCAGTGAGGGGCCCGCGTACCGCAAAAAAAAAAAAAAAAAAAAAAAAAAAAAAAAAACCTCTATTGTATTTTAAACTTAATGGGTCTGACTTAAGTTATGGTGAAGACTCTGTTGCTAATAACCAAGAAACCCAACAATTCAGTGACTATTAAAAACAGGATTTTTAAATCTGATACATAAACTTCCTGATTCAGGTGCTTCAGGATGTCAGGAAGCTATGCTCCACATGGTCATTCAGGGTCTCAGATTCTTTTTATCATGTTTCTCTACCTTGCCCAAGGTCATTGTTTCATCTGTGTGGTAGAAATAGGTTACTTTCAGGTCCAGGTTTCAGCATATGGGAAAGCAAAAGAAAGGCTTGGCCAAGTGAGAAAGTGATATAAATTCCCCTGGTCACATTCTGCTGGTAAAACCTTATCACATGACCCATTGACCCTGGCAGCTATCCTGTGATCATAAGAATAGCAGTTCAGAGAGATGAAAGAAAACTTATGTCTTAATAATATCATTGCAGCTCTGTTTATCACACCCAGAGTCTGTCCTACATCTGGACTTACAGTTATCTGAGAAAATACATTTCCTTATTGTTTAACCCAGTTTAAGTTAGGAGATTCTCTTAGTAGAAGTAAAAATGGAATACTATACAACAGTACGAATGAACGCTATGATGACACATGAAAATATGGATGTCTCCCAAACAAAATGTTGAGGAAAAGAGGCCAGACACAAAGAACATAAAATGGACAAAACGTTAATATCTATATCTATTGAGAACTCTTATAAATCAAACAAGAGAAGGGCAATCATCCCAATGCAGAAAAAGGCAAAAGAACTTACAGATCCTTTATGTTAGAGAAAAGCTGGATAGCCAATAAACTATGGAAAGATTTTCAAATTAATAGTAATATAAAACTTAGATGTCCTATCTCTTATATTCCATAACTCAAATAATCAGCATTTGCCTAATGGCTATAGGAAAAAAATTATAAATCATTCTGAATATCTTTTCCAATGCTCCTTATAGCTAAATGGTTATCAAATCTTAAAATTTTTGGTCTCAAAAATGCCCTTCACAGTTATTCCTTTTTCTTCATTCATAATTTTGGGCATAGGTTATCTAAGGACCTTTGTTTCATTTTGCATGAGGTAAACACTAAGGAATGCAAATTTATTTTAATTCAGAGGATAAATTGGTGTATGTACTATTGACCAATAATTTTCAAAGTAGGGTATGCAAGTATGCTGAGAGCAGGTTAAAAATCTCAGGTCTTCTATTTGCGTTTATTTTTACCTCATGCTTTTAAAATTTATTCTTTCTGTGTGTGTTCTGAAGTGTTCTTAGTATAGTAAATGATATACACATTTTGTTATGTGCTCAACAATATTTATAGATCCTGATAGAGTCTAAAGAATACTACACTGGGAGTCAAAGCTCATTTGCAGGGTTTTCATTTATTAGTTTTGGACCTCAAGAATATTATAATCTTTTTAACATGGAATTTTTCTTAAATAGGAAAATTGAGTAATAGAATGTATCTAAATATGCATTATAGCTAGGTTTGTTATGAGACTTAAATTAGATATTATAACTAAACTTATATTTTATGCTTTAAAATACGATACTACCAAAGTAAGAAAATTACTATTTTTTGAAAGATAATTTTTCATGTTCCTTGGCTTTTGGGACAAAAAGAATTAGCTATTAAAATTATTTTAGATTTTTGACACTTTTTTTAATCTTCACAACTACTTTTTAAGGTTTAGGATTAATTCATCAGAATTTTTCAGTGCGTATCTTTTTGCTTGGCATTTTATACATTTCAAGCAAGAAATTAGGGCAGGTGTGTATCTATCAAGTATAAGGAGGCTACCGAATTAACCTACAAATCTCAAAAGTTATATTAATGAATCTGTGTGCTTCACAACCTTTTCTGAGAAGAATAAAACAGTTTTTTTGAGGCGCATTAACACTACTAATAATTCTAAGACCTGAAAATACCTGACTGTGAAGTTGATTATGTACTCAAACAGAAAGGTATAATCAAAAGGTTTCTGAATCCCCTCCTTCAACAGTGTTTTTTTTCCCCATATTATTGATGCAGATGTTGAGTTTCTTAACAAAAATGCGAAATAATTGGGGCTGAAGACTTCCTTTAGCCAAAAAGAAATTTTCACGTTTTTATTAAGCAATATATTTCATAATGAAATAAATTCCATGAATTATTCTTCTGATACCAAGATTCAGCAGCATAAAATAAAAACAAAATGTCCAAAAATAACTCCCAGATATCAAACATTTGCCTTCCAGATCCACTCTCTATTCTTCTCCACCTTACTCTCTTTTTTACCACATTACTGGCCTCCCTTGGTCCTTGGGTTTCAAGGCAAGATTGGTTTCTGACTGGATTTGGCCATGGAAATACTAGCAAGAGGGCAGAAGCAGGAAGTAGGGTTGGGTATGGGGTTGCTACAGTTTAGCTGCATCCTGCCTATCAAGGGTCACAGCTCCTGTAAGTCTGCCTTCTCTCAGAGCTCTCTTTCTCCAGGTTCTGGTAGGGGCTCTAGCCTCTCACCACTTCTGCCCAAGGGGTGGTGAAGTTTTCCGTAGTAGGTGTTACTACCTTCAGGGTACTGCTCCGTATCCTTTGGTTTCCCTAAACCTTACCCAGTTTTTGCAAACAGCCCTTTATTGAACCATTTAAAAATTACTCACCTTCAGTGTGCCATTTTTTTTTCCTGTGGGGACCCAGGTTGATTCAATAAATGAACAGTGACTACTGATATTGATATCGATTTGCATACTTTTACTGTATTTAATTTAATGCATCTTGAAGAGTCCATGGAGCAAAATGCTATATCTCAAAATCTGATCTTCAGTTAATCTAGTTTGATGCTTTCTTGATTTAACTAACTCAAAACGGACACATGAAAATTAGGTTTTACAATTAGATACTAGGTATATATTACTGGTTACAGGGTTTTTAAAAAAATTGTATCCTCAGTGATTCAGTATCATTCAACAGATATTTAATTTTTAATAACTCATGTATAAAATCTTTGACCATTAGTAATACAATCTATGAAATCATTTCTTCCTTTGAAGTGTTTAACATCCAATGCAAAGATGCAGACATATAATGTAAAATAGGAAATCAGGGAGAAAATATTAATGACCTAAAGTAGGAAGAACAGGATTCACATGAAGTGTTATTAGAGCTAATTCTTAAAAGACACATAGGGTATCAAGTAGATGGGTCTCATGGGATGATTATTTAAGACTAAGCGAACATGAGCAAAGGGATGTGAATAGAAATGTATAGGGAATGCTCTAGGAATAAAAAAGACTGTAATATGACTGCAGTGAAGGGTATAGAGGATTGAATAAAGCAGATTGTGGTCAAATAGTGAAAGACCTTAAACTCCAAATGGGAATTTAATCGTTCAATGGAGAAAAATCAAAGTTCTTTGAGCAGGTGATTGATTTAGAATTGTAGAGTAGCTCATATCATGATCAGGTGTAGTTTTAAGGAAGATTACACAGGCAGCAGATAATTAGAGGAAAGGGGAAACTGGAGGTAGAAATGCCAGTAAAGAAATTAGAGCAATGGTACAATTAAGAGGTAACAGTGTTTGAACATGATCAAAATTGTTGGCGAAGAGTATGTTTCTTAATTTGTTTCCTCTGAAAGCAGAGCTTGTTACAAGGCAGAATATAAAGATAATACAATTATGGGGGAAACATCTACAGCTATAAGAGATAAAGACCAAAGAATAAACTTAGAGAAAAGTGTATATTCAAAGAACTAACAAAGGAGATTCAAAAGAGTAGGCTAGAAATGTAAGGGGAAATCTAAGAGATTGTAATTCCTTAGGGGAAACCCAGGGAAGATAGATTTGATGAAAGAATGAACTGTTTAATACTACAAACAAGCAATATGTGATAGAGTCCAAATAAAAAATGGTCTAATTGTCCGCTCATCCCTATATCCATAGCCATTATAAAGTAATTTTACAACTCTACCTATGAACAGATGGAGCTTCTTGTTGCTCCTTGCTTTGGCCAATGGAATGCAACTGAACTGACAATGTCTTTGTGTATAGGACTCAAGAGACCATGAACTCTTCTATACTTTCTTAGAATATTGTTGTCACCACATGAACAACGTTAAGCTAGCACGCTGGGTGGAATGAGTGTAAACTCATCACTCTTGTTACCCCAGCCCATGGCCAGCCAACTAGCATGCTGGGTGGAATGAGTGTAAACTGATCACTCGTGTTACCCCAGCCAACAGGCAGCCAACTATCTTCAACCACCCAGTTCCCAGTCAGTCAGCTAAACACACAGATACGCACAAGCCCTGTATAGGTCAACTCAGCCAGGCCCAGGTCAGGAAAACCACTGACAAGTAAACTTGTGATCAACAATTAATGGTTATATTAAGTCATTAGATTTGGGGAGCAAACTGTTAGATTATAAACTGTTGAGCAGCATTGCCAAATTCATTTGGCAATGAATATTTTTAAATAAGTATCTTAAAGAGAAGAACAGAGTTGGAAAAGTTGCTGAGGGTATTATTATTTGTATTCTGTGTATGGAATGAATTTGAGTATGTTTCAGGAGAGATGCGAATAATGGAAAGTGAGATGAACAGCCCAATGGAAGAAGATATAAAGAGTTAACATGTTATCATGAATGGATTAACTCAAATGCACAGATGATTAGAATAGTCTGGTAAAGGAATAGATTAAATTCTTATTGAAGAGGAGGTAAGGAGAAAAGAGCAGGTGATAATATAGAGAAAGAATGAGGTTGGAGACAGGTAGATTGAGTGAGGTCATGTCTTTTCAATGAAACAGTAAAATCATTTGTTGAATTAAGTTAGCTGATTTTCTGTTCTAAAAGTGGAGAAAAGTTTCAAACACTGATGAAAGATATTTAAAGTGTGGTCAATTGGGAGATAAATAAAAGGATGGCTGAATGGTTCTGAGAGCCCAGGTGATTCTGGATAGCAAGAAACACACTGCAAGTGTAGAAATCATATTGGCCATTGGGAGAAAAAACACGCAAGAGAAAACTGAAAGATAACCTCAAGATACACAAGAGAACTTTTTATTTCTAAGGTTGGATTTCACTAAGCAGTCTTACTGGTAACTGAATTCTGATGATTTCTTTCTGTATGTTGTATATCTTGAATTAATCCTATTAGGGTAAGTATAATTAATTAGATCATGCATGTGCAAATTTGAAAATTTCATAATTTTGGAGTCTTGGCAGTGTATGTAGGGTGGAAGAGAGGGACAAAGTGGAGACTTGACAATCCAGACTAGTGTTGGGAAAGAAATATAAAATATTAATAAGAAATGTAAGGAAAACAGTGCCCTCTCTTTGTTTATCAGGCTTAGCATCAGGATTGTGAAGTTGATGAGAAACAGTTCTTGGGTCCTTTGTGCAGAGATGGCAAACTGTCTCTGTATCTGCAGCATGTTGATCAGAGGAGGATGTTGATAAAGACAAAGAATGAGGTACATTTATACAGGAAGGGAAGACTGGATTTTTGTGGCAGTCTCTTGGGATTTCCTTTCTTTAATCTGCAGTCAGAAGAATCCATTGGATTCAATATCTTTACTTATAGCATAATAATATCAATGCAGAATTGTTGAGAAAATCAAAAGAGATGAGTATACATGAAAGTGCATTGAAAATCTAAAACCTGATGCAAATGAAAAGGATTTGCTAAAGCTAATGGCAACAATATTTAAGATAACTTTTATTAAAATTTGTTTTTAAATGATACAAGGAATAAGCCTTATCATATTGCTTAAAAATACTGGTTCTGTCTCAAAATGATCAAAGCAGTTAATCTAAAACGTTTGTCATAAGGGGTTAAAATAATACCCTGAGTGTTACACGTTATAAAATTGTGTATATACTGTTTCAATGTATGTACACAACATTCACCAAAGAAACCTAAATTCAATTACTTCTAACCCCACCAGCCCTGCATATCTTACTGCTTCTATCATGCAATGTTTATGTGAACTTTTTTTTTTTTTTTTTTGCGGTACACGGGCCTCTCACTGTTGTGGCATCTCCCATTGCGGAGCACAGGCTCCGGGCGCAGGCTCAGCGGCCATGACGCACGGGCCTAGCTGCTCCGCGGCATGTGGGATCTTCCCGGACCGGGGCACGAACCCGCGTCACCTGCATCGGCAGGCGGACCCTCAACCATTGCGCCACCAGGGAAGCGTGAACTATTTGAACTATGTGAACTATTTTTATTATCATTTTTTGTACCATTTGAAAGTCCTTCATGATGAGGATTATTTGCTCTGTTCGTCTACATAGATGTTGATAGAGCGTAAAGCCAGTGACACATAATTTTTGAACATTGATATGTTCTCCCTGCTATCTTAAACAGGGAAAGAAACAGCATAATTCACCTACTAGTTTGTATTTTGCATTCTGAAGATCAGGTCTCAAACATATATACAAGGTGAGAAATTTTAAAATAATCCATTCTTTTATTAATGAAGTTAACAGTCATTCACTTTTGAAATGTATGTTGAGTACCTGCTCTGTGACAGGCACTGTCCTCAGTCCCTACCTTGGAAAGCTTGCAAAGAATTGAAGGGAGGTAAATAATAAATATCTTTTTTCAATCCAAAATAATTTATCAATTTTTGTTTAACAAAATTTATTTTTCAGTTTTTGGTTTATATTAATTGGGAGGACAAGATGAAAAAAGTTTACACTGAGAGAGGTAATAGCATAGTGGTATGAGCAGGTGGTTTTGAGTCACTATCACTGAGCCTTTCTAGTTTTCATGCATAAAGCTCTCTTCCCATTTTAATTCCCCTGATCTGTATAAATTCTCACCAACTCATTTAATTTTAGATACAATTTAAAAATGAATATTCCACACAATGTGTAAGGATAGTGTCTTCAGTAAACGGTGCTGGGAAAGCTGGATAGCCATGTGCGAAAGAATGAAATTGAACTCTTAAACCATATACAAAAATTAACTCAAAAAGGTTTAAAGACTTAAACATAAGACCTGAAACCTTAAAACTCCTAGGTGAAAATATAGAAAAGAAAGCTTCTTAACATGGGCCTTGGCAATGATTTCTTGGATATGACACTAAAAGCACAGGTAACAAAAGCAAAAATAGACAAGTAAGATTACATCAAATTAAAAAGCTTCTGCATGGCAAAGGAAACCATCAACAAAATGAAAAAGCAACCTGTGGAATGGGTGAAAATATTTGCAAACCATATATCTGATAAAGGGCTAATATCCAATATATATAGGGAAATCCTACAACTCAACAGCAAGCAAGAAGGAAGGGAAGGGAGACAGGAAGGGAGGGAGGGAAGGAGGGGAGGGGGGAGGAAGGAAGGAAGGAAGGAAGGAAGGAAATGATTTGATTAAAAATTGGGGAAAGAACTTGAACAGACATTTCTCTAAGGAAGACCTACAAGTGACCAATAGGTATATGAAAAGATGCTCAACATCTCTATTCATCAGAGAAATGCAAATCAAAACCACAATGAGATATCACCTCATATCTGCTAGGATGGCTATTACCTAAAAAGAAGTTTTGTTTTTTTTTAAAAAGATAAGTGTTGAGGAAGATGTGGAAAATAGGAAACCCTTGTATACTATTGGTGGGAATGCAAATTGGTGCAGCCACTATGGAAATAGTATGGAGGTTCCTCAAAAAATTAAATATAGAACCACCATATGATTTAGCAATCCCACTTTGTATATATATGCAAAGAAATTGAAATCATGAAGTCAAAGACATATCTGAACTCCCATGTTCATTGCAACATTATTCCCAATAGCTTAGAAATGAAAGCAACCTAAATGTCCATTGATGACTGAATGGATAAAGAAAATGTTTACTATATACATATTGATATATATATATATATAAAATGTTATAAAAGTAGGAAATCCTGTCATTTGTGATGACATGGATGAACCTGGAGAACAGTATCCTAAGTGAAATAAGCCAGACACAGAAGGGCAAATACTACATGGTATCACTTATATGAGGAATCTAAAAGAGTTAAACTCATAGCAACAGTGAGTGGAATGCCGGTTGCCAGGAGGGGGAACAGGGAGGTACTAGTCAAAGTGTACAAACTCTCAGTTATACAAGATGAATAAATCCTAGAGATCTTACTGTACAGCATACTGCCTGTAGTTAATAGTACTGTATGGCATACGTAAAATTTTGCTAAAAGGGTAGATCTTATGTTAAGTGTTCTTATCACACCAAAAAATAAAGATGTCAGTAGGAAACTTTTAGAAATGAGGGAGATGTTTGTGGCATAACTTGTGATGATAGTTTCACAGGTATATACTTATCTCTGAATTCATCAAGTTGTATACATTAAATATGTACAGCTTTGTGTTTGTCCATCATACCTCAATAAAATAGTTTAAAAAATAAGGTCTTGCTTGCTTTTAGAAGCTTTCACTGAAGTAAGTGGATATTTAACTTGAAAGGTGACATTATATAAACGTACATCATGTGTTTCATTTGATTGTGAATTCTCAAAGGCAAGAATTGTATCTTATTCACCCTGTATCCCTAATAAGTACCTGGAATATTATAGGGAATAAATAATTATTTTTTACTTTTGAAAAAAAAAAGATTCCCAAGCTGAATGGAAGCAGATTACTTTTCTCTTCTTCCAAAAATGTATTTTGAAAGAAACGAGATGAGTTTTCCTAGAGATGTATCTAATTGTTTGGCAGTAATTTGTGGTCCTTCAAAAATCGGACTAATTATCATCATGTAGGCAGGGCTTCTTAGGTGGCAATTTGTAGTTTTTAGCAGTTTTTTACTTGCAGCATTTTGAAGTTGCTGCAGCAGGAGGTAAAGCACAAAACCATGTTTATTTGAAAGGAAATATCTAAAATGCTATGTTATAGAATCACTGAAGTTGAGTTCAGGGGAAGTGAAGAATGTATCTTTCCTCTTGTTTATATTAGTTAAACTTCCTGTGTTTTCCACATAATGGTGATTTAGAATTTGGTTCCTATAATAGCCTCATAAGTGTACTAGTGTCTTAAATTGGTATTCACTTACAGATATAGTCTAATACACTGGCCAATATGGTAGCCCATAGCCAGAGGTGGCTGTTGAGTATTTGAGCAGTCTGACTTGAGATGCATAAAGTAAGTGTGAAATACACACTGGATTTAACACGCTTAGTCAAAAAAGCTTAAAATATTACATTAATAATTTTTATATTAATTACATGTTAGAATTATAACAGTTGATATATTGGGGTAAATAAAATATGTTAATAAAACTATTTTATCTGTTTCTTTTACTTTCTTAATGTGGCTTCAAGAAAATTTAAAAGCATACATGTAGCTTGACTTATATTTCTTTTGAATAGTACTGTCTAATAAGTACAGAATACAGTGGGATTATTTTTTTCCCCTTGAGAACATCATCTTCTGTTACTGGATTACAATGATTTTTATATCACACAGCTTAGGTTTGTATTCAATTTCTCATCTACTAAAACCAGGAGCTACATTTAAAGAGAGCTGCTGGTAAGCAGCTCAACACCGTTCTGCAGTTTATTATATGTATCAAAAATTTATATATCCCACTTACTTGCAAATAGTTTTTGCCGAAGCTTACCCACAAAATATATTTAAACACAGCAGTTACAAATAAAATCAAATAGAAACAAAACAAGATAGAGGAGGAATAGGTATCATTCTAAAGTAAAGTGTTTACTGTACTTGATTAGTCATTTAGACCAAAGTTTCTTACAAAGGGAAAAGGAAGACGTAGCTATTGTCTTCTTGGCCTTATGGTAAATTAAAACAAAAATTTGGAATCATCCATTATTAGAAACTGAACTTTTTATAAGGTAGCCTCTAAAGCTTTTTGAATGGTGAAGAAATAAAATAAAAAGGCAGCAAACTATCTTAGAAGTGAGGAAAATCAGAGCACCTTAAAAATCTATTGCTCCTATATCTGGTTATCCCACTGATGACCCTACTTATGTGGCCTCAGTTATACATATGTATCTTTGTTCTGAAATAATGGTAACATGAATAGCAGCAGTAAGGGCCCTCTTCATCAAATTCCATAGAGTATTTGAAAAACCAGTAGTGAAAATTTTCAGCAATACTATGAGGGATCAAAAGATCCAAGGGTTGCTTTAATCAAAACATAGCTTGAGGTCAATTAAAAAGTTGTGCAGTACAAATGGAGAAAAACATTTTGGCATTTTAGAAGGGAACCTGAAGAATCTATTGAAATGAATCACATATGAAAAAATTTCTTTTAATTAATTACATCCTGGTTTTAGTCAAGTCTGAAAGAGAAAATTGAAGTGAGAAGAGGGAAGTAAGGAGAATGTAGTTGAAATGAGAGGTAGTGAGAGCAAGAACTTCCTTGTAAACCCTGAAAAGAAATTTGCATTTTGCTCTAAGTGTGATTCTAAGCCATTGACTTTGAGTGCTGGAAATATAGAATATCATTTTACATTCTAAATCATCAGTCTGACTGATCTGGGGGCCCAGAGAGAAATCAAGATAATGCCTTTTTAGAAATAGACATAAAGATATGTTATAAATTCTTGATTACAAGAATTCAAATCTCAGGGAATGGATCAGGGCTGGATATGAAAATTTGGGCATCAATATATAAAGAATAGAAGAAATCTTCTGGGAGTAGTTAGAGATAGAAAAAACAAGTGGCCTGAACTCCCAAATATTTGGATCTCACCTAAAGATGCTGAAGTCAGTAAAGAAAACTTAGAAGGGGCAGAACAAAAACCAGGAGCATGATACTTCGTGGATGCCAAAGAGCCTATGACAGGGATGGGGGATTACCAAGTGTGCCAAATACCATGAATAGGCTGAGTAAGAAGAGAACACAGAAGCAGCCATGAGATGTGTCACCACCGGGGCCATGGTTGACATTGACTAGGGTGGTTTCAGTGGTGCAGTTTAAAAGAAAGATTGGAAGCTGACAAAGTGAATCCTAGATGCACAATTAATAATAGGTTTTTCAAGACTTTCCTATTAAAGGAATAACAATAACAACAAAATGAAATGATAATAAGCCAATAAAGGATTAAGAGAAACTTGTATTTTTATGTTTTTTTAATTCTAGGAATGATACAATGGAAAGAGAAAGATGATATTCCTGGAGCATATGAATAGGGGACCAGTGTCCTCTAAAAGAGGAGATAGGGACAAGAGGATGGAAGTCTGAGAATATATGAAAAGACTGGCCTTAGAAGAGAGTAGGGACACTTCATTCTTTGTCATAAGAAAGAAAGCGGATAGAGGATAAAGAGATACAGGTGGAGCAGCAGATTTATTGGAGGGACTCTAAAGGCATTACTTTCTTGTTTTTCTATTTTCTCAACAAAGTGTGAAGCAAGTCATCGGCTGCAATGGAGGGAATGGATCTGTCTTATTACAAAAAGAATAAAGCAATTGACTCTAATAAAGAGAAGCCATCTAAACCTGTTTTCAAGGTCGCATGCTACATTTTCTTTCCTAGTAAACCCACTGCTATCTACATGATTCTAAATGATTGGAAGAGTATCTACAACCCAGATGTTTGATAATTCTATGTCACTTCTTAACACTGTTGGGTTTATGAGTGAATAGGGGAGGCTGGAATACATGTCACTTCACTCACATTTTCTTTATTTGTTGAGTCATCAGTACTTAGAGCAAATCTGGAGGATAGCCAAGAGATTAACCATACAAAGGCAGGCTGAGGTTTAAAATAAAAGAAGTTAACGTCTGTTCCCCTGAAATAATATTTATATAGAAATCAAACATAGATTTTATTTTTTCATTGCCATAAAAGATATAGAGAAGGCCAGATAAACTCATCTATTTTATTTCCTCAGAACTACAGAAAATCTGATATCAAAAGACAAACATGAAGATTAGTACTTGAATTGTGATTATCAGATATTATTGCAATTTATTCTCAGGGTAGTACCATTTTATGTGACAATTTCAGGCTGAACTATAACCTATGTACTAAGGCAGTCATTCTCCACCTGTTGAAACTTAAGGTATGGGAGTTCTTATTTTGAGGATACTGATGAATCTTTAAACATCAGTGGATATAAAGATAATCAAAAATACTACTTTAAAAACATAGAAACCTTAATTTTATTATCTTTTGGCAATAGCTCATATTGTTTGATTGGGTTAATTAGTGTTACAAATCCATTCTTTATTATTTATTAGTTAGATAAAATCTTTAGATGTGTTGTGGAACAATCCCTTTGTAACTTTACTGACTTTTATTGTTGAGGGCTTTCTTAAAATGTGTTTCTATAATAAATATATAAAGTGTTCAATTTGGAGACCTATAAGGCAGTTGACTCCTGAAAATCAGTGACAACATCTAGGTACAACATGATAAATCTTGGGCTCTGGAGTCAGGCAATCCTGAATTACTGTTCTGCCATCTCCACTGAGTTGTATGTCCTTGAGTAAATCACTTAACCTCTAAACTTTCTCATGTGTAAAACAGGGAAATTAATAGTATCGCTACAGTTGTAAGATAAGTTGAGAACATGAATATTAAACACGTGTGCAAAGTATTAAACGTGTGTGTAATGGCAGCAATGGCATATGTGGAAAGCAACCTATGTGGAAGTTTCTTCATGAACGGGGTGGTTCCTAGATGTCTACTTTTTTCATCTCTCTTGTTGAGCTTTTCTTTTTTAATTATTAATATGCAAATTCATTGTAGGTAGATGTGGTTTGCATTTTATTTCCTAATATTTGATGCCTAAAAATATATATATTTAATATACTGTATATAGAAGATAGGAGACATAATAGTAAAATTTATACCTATGAACTCATCACCCAGTTTAAGAACTGAAATAAAATAAACACAGCTTCATCAACTAGGTGGTCCTTTACTATCTCGTGCTCCTGACTCATGGTCAGGGATAACCGCTATTTTAAAGTTTGGATTTATCATTTTCTCTTTTAAAAATACACATTCATCATATATGAAAGTATCCCTAAAATATATTTTTTATTTTGCTTTTTTGCTTATGTCGTTTCTGTTAACAGCATTTTTGATCAATATATTCCTAAAGTGTATCCACATGTTTGGCATTTTTATTTTTTATGATTATAAAAAATCCCATTGTGCAAATACAACAAAATTTTGTTCAGCCTGTTTTGAGGATTATTTGAGTTGTTTCCAATTGTTTTGCTATTAGGAACTATGCTGTATCTTGTACATTGAAAATTAGTGCAGGTGTACCTCTAGGAAAAAGTGGAATTGCAAGGTCTTTTTTCAGTTTTACAAGATTCTATTGTGTTTCAAAGTGGTTGCACCAATTAATTTGAATAAGTGTCATATAAGGATACTTGGTGATCCATAAACTTACCTTCAACTTTAAAGAAACAATATTTGCTCAGTTACAGATTTCTCCATTCTATCTCTCCATCCATCCATCAATTCATCTTACTTTTGATGCAGAGTAAGTTGAGGATATCAGTATTCCTCAACACAAAACACTTCAGCTTACATATTATGAACTAGAGTTCAATATTTGTTTAGGTAAAATAAGCATAGAGAAATGCACAAACCTTATGTGTAACATTTCATGAATTTTAATATATGCATACATCTGTTGTATCACACAAATGGCTATCAATTTATAGAAGAACATCATCATCATGACAGAAAGTTCTTTCATGGCTCCTCCCACTCAACTTCTGCATCCTTCTAGGAAGCAGTAATTGTTCTGTTTTGTCATCATATATTTATTTCTATAGAAATGGCATCTTTTGTGTGTGGCTATTTTTGGGTCATTTGGCATTTTTCATATAAATTTCAAATTTAACATGTCAAGTTCTGAAAAAACTATTAGAATTTTGATTTATAGTACACTGAGTCTATACATAAATTTGGAGGTTTTATTGTCCATGAGAATGGCATATCTCTCCAATTATTTGAATCTTCTTTAATATATTACAAGAAAAATTTATATTTTTTCTATACATCTTTTACATATCTTTTGTTAAACATTTCTTAAGTACTTTACATTTGATAGCTATTATAAATGATAAATAATGATTATGATGAAAATGGTGATGTGATGATTGTATTCTTGTTTCTTCCTGGCATACAGAATTTTATTGCATACTGACCATATATTCAAGTACATTGTTAAACTCTCTTATTTTCTCTAACTTTTTTGTAGAATGTTTTGATGACTTTATATAGTAATAATAATATCTATGAATAATTATATTATTAAAAATTCTAATAATTTTATTCTCCTTTCTTCTCTGTGCTAACAAGGACTTCCAGAACTCTAAATGGAAGCAATGATAATGTACATCCTTATCATGTTTTTGATTTTAAAAGGTCTGCTTTTAGGAAGATACACTTTTTCCAAGTCCTTTTTTTTTTTCCCCTCTATTTTATATTTTGTGAAGGTTTTATAATAACTTGATATCAGATATTTTCATTTATCCACAAAGATTGAGATGATCATACAATATTCTCCTTTAATTTGCTAAGAAGCTGAAATACATATCAGTGTTGAACCACCCTTCTATTACTGGATTAACTTGGATTAATCATGGTGTACTGTCTTTTCTATGCAGTCCTGAATGTAGCTCTCTAAAATCGTGTTTATGACCTTTGCAGCTAGATCATGATTGAGATTAGCACATAGTCTTCTATTAAACAGAATTTATTATTATATATTAAAATCTACTTTCTCCATCTCACATTTCCCTCATACCTTTTAAGCTGCTCCCCTAATTTCAACCAGATTATATTTGTCAGGCTTCAGAGTATGTTAAATACTCTCTCAATTTCATCAATTTAACCCATCGTAATGGATTCAAAGTCTCTTAAAGTAGTTTGACATTTTCCCCAGAAATAATGAAATTTTGTGTGTAAAGAAGAGACCTAGAATAAAGGCAACATTTTATTATTTATTTGGAAAGTTCTAGCAAATGCAATATATGACCATATGATATTGAGGGACTCCAGAGAAAAAGACAATTTGACCCCCTAGGCAGTCTCAAAATAGACACAGTTTGACCCAAGTTTGTGTAAATCGAAAAAACAAACAAGCAAACAATACTTTTTCTATAATTTAGTACATTTATATGCCCATTTTTCTGTTATTTTATTTTTGTTCTGGAGTCTGAGCAAACAGAACAGCTAAGATGCATTCTGGTCTTTCTAATCATATCTGTATCACATTACAACTACTACGTTTGTCCCCTCTTTCCTTTCACCCACTTTTAATACAAGTTTCAATTGTGCTTTGTTAGTTCCTGTCCATTACTATTAGAGAGGAGTAGCCTACATCCCCTTAATGAATTACTTTTCATTCTTTCTTCTATTGCATTATTTTCTTTCATTAAGAAGATTTGGGGGATAGCAAAATAGATCTGTCCATATATAATTACAAACTAATAAGTATAAGTTTTCTTATTTTTTTTATCAATTATGTGTTTTCGTAGTAGTATTGACTATGAAATAGGAGGACGTATATCTTTTTTGAAAAGAAGGGGGAATTTGCCTTAAAATTAACAGTCATTAAAATATTTTTATTATTATGTAGATATAGGTAACAATACAGATATTAAGGTTAATTTTAGTGGTCATTATATTATCATGCTTTTAGTTGACCTCTGCTAAAAATGGAAATTCTGAATTCCATTTCTGCTTTTATAATTCTAAGAGAGATTTTTTGAAACAATGTTCTGGTTTATTTTCACATAAAATTAGCTTTGACTTTCAGTACTTTGCAGGTATTTTGGTAGCATTGCTTCAGTATTGTTATATGCCACTGTATTTTTCTTTTCTTTTCCTTGTGAAATTTTGCTGTCTCTACCAAAAAAAAAAAAAAAAGAAAAGTAAAATTGAGAATAAAGTCTTTTCTTTCTAGTCTTCCTAACTTCTTCAAAAAACAGTTATATGTGTGGCTTGTATCAGGGATTACAAAGGGTGAACCCAATATATTGTCTGTCTGATTAATTTACCTATTATGGAAATTGAATCTGGTAGTCAGTCAAATGTAATTACTTCAGCATGTGCCAGGCAGGGCACTGTATTAGGTATTAGGAGTGTTGCTACCAATAAACCATCCAGGAGCTACTAGTAATATGTTTGTGAAATATTTGTATTAGTTTCTCATTACTGCTATATTAAATTTCCAAAGACTTGGCTTAAAACAGCACAATTTTTTTTTTTTTTTTAATCTTAGAGTTTTGTTAAAACTTCTAACTTTATGTTAGAAGTATGAAATGTTTCAATGGGCTAAATCAAGGTGGTAGCAGGGATATGTTCCTTCTGGAGGCTCTAGGGGAGAATCTATTTCCTTGACTTTTCCAGCTTTTAGAGGCAGCCAATTTCTTGATTCAAGGTGTCCTTCCACCTTTGAAGCCAGCAAAGGCCCAATGGCCAGTGGAGTCTTTCTCATGCTGCGTCACTCTGATATTGATTCTCTTGGTTCCCTTTTTCACTTATAAGGACACTTGTGATTACATTGGGCCAGGATAATCTCCTTATCTGTTATTCAAGATGGTCACCTTTTTTTAAAGGTCGTTTTAGTATTAGTAACCTTAATTCCAACTGCAAACTTAATTTCCCGTTGCCATGTAGCATAACATATTAACAGGTTCCAGAGTTTAAAATGAGCACATCCTGGGGGACCATTATTCTGCCTACCATAGTACTCTATAAGTCTAAGTACCATGCCAAGTTTCAGACCTCTAAAATAATGAACTGAAAGTTTCATCTGTAAAATTTGGATCTAAAACATCTTTTTCATTATTCATTACATACAAGTGCTGCAAAACTTTGATTTTGGTTGATTTATTTGGATAATTATCCTTAGTTCTCCAGCTGATTTTGCATAAGTTAAAATAACATAGATTTAATCTCTTAACCAAACATAAGAGTTCCAGTTTTAGAATTGTATTAATTTTAGAAACAAAAGACAGTAAGGGATACTTATGAATATTAATTAAGTAGGTTCTAAAATAAATTATAAGGAATAACATTTCAGAATCTAAGGACTCAGCTTCTGTGTAAGACATATTAAAAATGACAGCATGGTTTGCCACTACTATTTTTTTTTAATTCCTTCTGACCTTATATGTTTAACTTTTCAGGGTCAAAAAAGAAGTATTAGGTGTTTGATTTGAATGTACAAATTTTTGACTTAAGGGTTTCTGGCTTCAACTCTATTAGGACCTCCTAACCTTACAGCTTGATGTGATTTAGTAAGTAGACATGATGGTCATTGTTTCATGTATAAACAAAAAGCCACTTTTTGTCTTTCAAACTAGATTTAAAATTCACTGACACAGTAGAAATAGAAGTTAGAGTGAATATCATGGAATAATTAACATTATATTCATGTTATGATAAAAATTACCATTTTCATTGATGCTGAGCCAAAATAGATTGCAGCATGAGTTCCTAAAAGATCTCGAAGTCCCATCCTGTTTTTTTTTTCCTCAAGATGTCAGAGTATGGTTTTTGCTAACTCATTGGTTTAGAGAATGTATTTGATGAGGCCTGAATGCTGAAATACATAGGTCAGTTATGACCTTCACCTCCTGGTGAAGGATTCTTTAGATGTTGAGCATAAATCTGGAGCAAGAGTAATCATAATAAAAGTTTCTTTTAATTGTTAAGCACATAATGAAACTTTGGGGTACCAGTACTTTGCATCCTCCTCAGGGCTGTAATGGCTGTAATTTCTGATAAGATACAATACTAAACTGACATTTTCATTTCTGAATTTATCCTATTTCATGAGATTTTAGGCACCTTGTTTTAAATAAAATTGCATGACTAACTACTGAGCCCCAACCATCTGTTGCTGTATAGATATTGTGTACTCAGTGAACATCCTTCTACTGAGAAATAGCTTCATATTTCTGTTTTGGAAGGGATATATTTGGTCATCAAATTAAACTTCCCATTTTGCATGTTCAACCAACCCAAACTTTGCCAAGAGGTTAAAAATTCCAGGATCTCTTTATATTTTGCATTAATTACATGAATGGGTTTTAAATTTTTTTTTTTATCAGTTATCCCTCATTTTGTTTTGCTTAAAATTTGGTTTATTTGGCTCCTGCAGACTTAGAGAATTAAAAACAACTTGGGATCAAATCTCAGCTCTATCTTTTAAAGATGTTTGATTTTTTCACTTCCTTGGATATAAATAGAAAATAATAACACTTATCTTTCTAAATTGTAATGATTAAAAGAGATATGTTTAACTGTCTAACATAGTATCCTATTCATAGCAGATACGCAAGAAAACTTCTTTCCTTGTTCTTTTGTGTTATCTTTTTCTTCCCTCTTCTCCTTTTTAGTTACTAGAGTGGTAAATCCAGGTTACTTTTTTGAGTTGCATTGTGTTGTTTTCTGCTTAGACCTTATGGTTGTATAGGGTGAAAAATTGGTTGTTGACATTTATTGTGATGAAATAAAGGATAAAAAAAGGTTTGAGGCTTTGAATACACCATATCCCATAGGAGAAAGGAAAATTAGAGACCCCCAATCCTTGTAGGCCAGTGTGATAAATCTTTAATAAAGCAACTGTAGGATATATCCCTTAAACCTAGAGAAATATATAAAATAATCTTTTAAATCATGTTAATGGCTTGTTTAGTAGCACTGGCCTACTTAGTAGTTAATATTTCCACCTACTTATAGATTTTTCACTTGAGAATTGGAATTTCCTTCTCTTTAATTCCTGTGTATGTTAGAAATATAATATAATACTGTTGGGTGAGGAATCTTTTGCTAACACAGGCTCAGTGGGGGTATGTGAAACCAAAAAAAAAAAAAAAAAAAGCTATAAGGAGGCTTGTACACTTTCCTCTTATTATTGCACCTGCATTAGCATACCTTCAGCTTCAGTTACTTGTTAAAGAAGGAAATTTTAGAAGAAAAAAATTCTATGTACTTCAAGGAGTATAGGTAAAGAATTACTCAAATTTAAGACATAGGTCCCCAAACCCTAGGTGAAGGCTCACAAACATATATTATTTATTATGTATTTGCTGTGAAGTTTAAACTTCTTAAGTTCAGGGAACATTTTTATTATTATATATTTCCAAGTGCTTCAGGTTATTATCCTCTGGAAAATTAGTGATATGATTTTAAAATGTTATGCTGTCCTTTTTAACAAATAAACATATGAAAATTATTTGAAAATGAAAATCTATGAACAAATAAACGTAAAACACTATAAGAATAATGAATATGATGGTGATGATGATGGTGATTATGAAAAAGATAATGAAAATCAAGGCTATAGAATTTGATGTGGAGGAGAACTGAACAACTTAGTGAAGAGGTGTGATACCTCTTGTTAAGAAGTTAGTGTATCAGGTAGACTGGTATAGGTACAGTATAATAATAAAGGAGGAATAACTTATTTGTAAGTAAAAGAATTTATCATTTACTGTTTGGTGATGCTGTTAGATACTCAGATGAAGAAGTTATTCCCAGTATAATAATTATATTATACCATTGTTATCACCAGTATAATAATAGTTAAGGGTAAAATATTTGAACACAAATAGCAAAAAGCATTTTGCATGGTGGTGTTTAGAGGAAAGAAGAGGCAACTTCTGCTTGAGAAGGGGGATCTGAAATTCTAAAATCAAGTCATCAAACCAGAGACTTTTGCAGAGAAAAAGCTACAGTTTTTCAGCATTAACTAAATGTGAGGATAAGGAAGATAAAGAAACCAAGTTGATTCAAAGTTCTTAACTTTGAAAGACTAGAGGGTGGGTGCCATGAATAGAAATTTAAAAATCAAAAGGAAATTTTAGTAGAAGACAAATAGCTATAATGCAGTCTTGTTTTGTGGGAGTTTGAGGAAAGTAGGGGTTTTACTTTTGCTTAGAAGGTGGAATTAGTCATTTAAAAAAGAGGCATCAAACCTGTGTCTCCAAGGAAGAGTGATGGGATGGAGGAGGGA
This sequence comes from Pseudorca crassidens, assembly GCF_039906515.1. NCBI lineage: Eukaryota > Metazoa > Chordata > Mammalia > Artiodactyla > Delphinidae > Pseudorca > Pseudorca crassidens. Next base: position 73,696,127 of record NC_090302.1, on the reverse strand, counting down.
GATCAAGTGACATTTAGTCATGAGAAGAGACAGCAGGGAGTACGGAACTCTTGAGGAGAGAGGATTTGGGACAGGATTGCCTAAGATGTAAGTCCAAGTAGGTATATCAAGGGGATCTGGGAACGAGGCAGGTTAAAAATTCAGATTAAAAGTTTGGGAGAAGACTCAGAGCTGGAAATACAGGATTCTGAGCCATCTGAGGAGAGATGATACTCAAAGATTTATGATAGGATATAATGGATTATAGATAGAAAGACAATGACTCCAGAGGCTTAGGGATGGCGTACATTGAGGGGCTGAGAGGAGCAGCAAGGCAAGAGAGTAGAGGAAACAGAGAAAGAGGAATCAGAGTAGTGGTAGACAAACTAGAAGAGTGTTCTCAGAAACAGAACCATGAGAGCAAAGAGGATTTAAGGGGGATCAACCTGAAATGTGTATGTTGTCGGAGCATCAAGACATGTTTTTGGAATAGATGCATGTGGTTAGATTGGGAGTAATGATAGCTATGTGCAAACATTGCCACTCCTACCCTTGGCCTCTGCTGACTGATAACGTTAATGTCTGTAAATATCTTTTCACTTATTTGTACACCTCCATCCCTGTCATTTGTGGTTATTTCAGAAAAGAGAAATCCAGAGCATATGTGCGCCTTTTTAATTTCATGTATCTTTGTACATACTTTCTCAAGTGCCTTGTACATAATTTTATATTCTTTTGTAACCACAGTTTTTCTTTGCACAAAAGATTTGCTAACAAGAGCTCTGATTTCTCAAGTGAACCCAAACATTTCTAATTAAATGTAAGCTTAGTATCTTTCAGAGAAAAATTCTTAATGCTTCCATTAAAATTAGTAAGCAGCACGTGTCTACAACAATAACAGTAGAGTTTGGTGGTGGCTTTTAGCCTTTGGATAGAAAACTGCTTTTGATTATGAACTCAGAATGTCTTGTAGAATCCTTGCACTTTAATATCCCTAATATTATTCTTGATGATTTGTTAAACTTAAGGAGAGTAAAACAACTTTTTACATACCTATAAAGGAAAAGTCAGGAACAAAGTTTGTCTCTAACTTAAACTACTTAGTTTTTTCTATTTTTTAATACTTTTGTTGATTCTCTAATTGCTTCTGTGCATATGTTACATTTACCCAATTCAACTGTAAGATTATTGTGGGCAGAGACCATTTTTATTTTTTTCATTTTTAAAAAAAAATTAGCACAATATCTTACACATGAAACACAATAGTAAACTGAATGTATGTTGAATGGAACCAAAAGAATCTTCTATATTTACATATCCCTCTGTTTCTCTTAATTCTCATTTAAGCATAGTTCAGAACTCATCCCAATTCATTTTTTATGACTTTTTGTAAGAAAAACCTCAGAAATGGCCATATTATAAATGTACCTAAAGTGAAACTTTTTACCATGTTATCAACAAGATAAATATTTTGAACTCAAAACTAGAGAAATTAGATAAAAGGGGAATACTACAAGTTGGAAAAACATTTGGTACAAAAGCAGCATATCCCACAGAATAAAAAGAAGTAAAAGATCAAGACATTGAAAAATAGGAGTGGGATATGAGAACACTTTTTATTTCTTGTTTATTTTTCATAACTAACAAATAACTCATTCTTTTTACCTCTGACAGTAACATTTGTGCAGAAAAGTCATTTTCATTAACCTTTGGTTTGTAATTTACAGCCTCTCTGCCCAAAGGCATTGCTGTTATTTACAATTTTTCTTAGTCCTATGGAAAACCAAACAACCATCATCGTAAGGCTAATATATGTTAAGTGCCTTCGGCACATTTCAATTAAGTATTAACATAGATTGGAAAATTTCCAAAACATTTAGTGAATATTACTTTCAATCATTTTCATTAAAATTAATAGCAAGTGTTAAAAAGTAATATACCAGGGAGCTGGGGGAATTGACTTCCTAGCTTCTAAAAGTCTTCTTGTGTTAATGTAGAAAGAATTTTAGTACAATTCAGCCACATAATAACCTGGTCCCATTAAATCCTCCATTTTGTGTGGGTAGAGGATGGGAGTTATGTGCAAATTGGTTTTTTTTTTTAATAAATTTATTTAATTTATTTATTTTTGGCTGCATTGGGTCTTTGTTGCTGCGTGCTGGCTTTCTCTGGCTGTGGCAAGCGGGGGCTACTCTTTGTTGAGGAGCGAGGGCTTCTCACTGCGGTGGCCTCTCCCTCTGTGGAGCACGGACTCTAGGTGCTCCGGCTTTAGTAGTTGTGGCACCTGGGCTCAGCAGCCGCGGTGCACGGGCTCTAGAGCGCAGGTTCAGTAGTTGTGGCGCATGGCTCAGTTGCTCCACGGCATGTGGGATCCCCCTGGCCCAGGGTTCAAACCCGTGTCCCCTGCATTGGCAGGCGGATTCCCAACCACTGCACCACCAGGGAAGCCCCGTGAATTGTTTTAATACTTTTAAATAGTGACTCCAGATTTTAATGAGTATTTACTAGATACCCAAAATAATGAACTGGCATTTGAGCAAGGTTAAAACCTCCAACTATACTCATACATCACTAACAATATTTTTCAGAAATACTTAAAGATGAGCTTTGAGAAATCAGTTTACAGAAGTGAGAAAAAGAACTCTCCAAATTAAAGATTATACCAAAATGGAGGTACTAAAATCATTATAAGAGGAACCAATGATTGAAAATTTTGTATGTGAGAATTAAAAAAAAAAAGTAAAACTAATGAATGAAGTGAAATATATTGTTGAAATATCAAAATATATCAGAAATCTTAATGGTCAAAATTTACCTCTAAAAATAGTATTATATAGAATGTTAGCATTAAAATAAAAGTCATTGGCCTTCCTCACTTAGTAACTCTTTATTTTCTTAAAAATGAAAAGATCTCCAGCTGCATACCTGCTTACAGTACTATTGGTATTACATGTAGCATTTTAAAAAGTGATATTTTATCATATTTAGTTCACGAGATATATATATATATGCACACATATAATATTATATATATATATACACATATATATAATTTTCAATTTGGGGTAATAATTTTTCAACCTTTAGAGATATTACACATAAACACTGATTTTCCTTCATGTCTTCCGTTCAAGTCAATGTTATATAAGGATCACAGAGTGGAACATGAACAAGTTAAAGATTTTACATAGAGTTTTGCTGTTGGAATAAGAGCAGCATTTTGAATGTTAATATCATAAAGTGTTTTACTCACTTTGTCCTAAATTTCCTTCAAATGTAAGAGAAGGAAAAGGGATATTATACAAAGGACATAATAAAAGAGCGTAAAGATAAAACTCTTTTCTTTGCAATGGGGATGGACTTCCTTTTTGTCAGTTTTCTAGATGCTCACCTCTTCAAAAAAGCCATTGAATACAATTAAACTGACACTCCAAGAGTATAGAATAGTGAAACCAGAAGAATACTTAGCTTAGAAAACATGGTAAGGATAATTATGTCATAGCACTTGTGTAAGGTGTGATGATCAAGGTGAGGTACCCCTGGCTATGAATCCAAGTAGTGAATGTTGACATCTGCTTTGTGAAATCAGGGGAGTCAGCCTGGCCAAACAGTAGCTTAGTAGCTTGTATGCCCAGTGCAGGTCTAAGAATGTGGGCTCTCAGGCAGGTCCTTAGGAGAGTATGGCTTTGAGAGAGCATCCCTAAGAAACTACTGAAAAATGGGACATGTAAAAAGCACACAGGTTTATGTTTGCCACTGTAACTGTTACATGAGAAAACTAAGGCTAGTTGTGTGGTGTGTATAGGAGAGACTCAGAAGATGTCGTTCCACATGTCTGGGATAACTTTTTTCTTATCCCCGTTGTCCACCATAAAGACTCATTTTTATTCTTCAAATCTGAGGGAAAATGTCATTTGGTTTCACTAGTTTTCATTCGCCCCCATTTCTTAAGTAGAGTCATTCCTTCCTTTGCCTCTGCTATATTAACCAAAATTTCAGAAAGGGAGACTGGATTTAAGTAAAAAGGTGTTTATTTGGGGTTTGTTAGGACTGCTACTGGGAGACAAAGGTTCAAGAAGCCCTTGAATTGTGTTCCAAGGGACTACAAAATTTGATTTTTATTTTTTTATTTATTTAGTTTTTGCGGTACACGGGCCTCTCACTGCTGTGGCCTCTCCCATCGCAGAGCACAGGCTCTGGACGCGCAGGCTCAGAGGCCATGGCTCACAGGCCAGCTGCTCCGCGGCATGTGGGATCTTCCCGGACTGGGGCATGAACCCGTGTCCCCTGCATCGGCAGGCGGGCTGTCAACCACTGCACCACTAGGGAAGCCCCCAAAATTTGATTTTTAAATGACCTTGAATATGCCATCACATAGCACTTCACACACACACACACACACACACACACACACACACATACACACACACTTTTTCTTTCTCTCACCATAGATTAAGCATCTTAAAGAAAGGGCCGGTATCTATTTAACTTTGTATTCTTGGCCCCTAGCACACTGACTGATAGATAATAGTTGCTCAAATATATTGAATGAATAAATTAATAATTTAAGGCTGTAAAAAAATCGAGTAAGATTAAAGGGTAATAAGATTAGAACAATATCAAGAGTTTTTAAGGAAAAATGTCTCTTATATTTGAAAGTGATTCTAAGTAAATGCCAACAGAATTTGAAAAGCTTCTAGATTCCATATGCTTCAAGCACTATTACTACAGACAAAAAAAAAAAAAAGATGGATTCATGTGAGGCTAAGTGGGGAATTCTTAGAAATGGTATTTTGCCATATTTGCTAGTATTTTGCTAGTTCTTAATAGGGAGGGGTTAACAAATGAAAAGGAATTAATTTGCACCAAATATATTGCAGTGAATTATAAAGGCATGTAAATTGTAGTTTGGTAGATCATTATAAAATTCTTCCATACTAGTTTGGTTGTTCTCAATTCAGTTGTTTTCATAGTTCCAAATTTGAAAATCAAAAATTTTCAACAGTTTATCTAGTTATGAACCTGGTCTTTGGATGAATTCTATAGAAACTGAATCTCCTAGCATGATTCAGTCTCTATAGATGACTGAATAGAGGCAGTTTTCGAATGGATTATTTGCAAAAAATCACGTTATGGTATATTGTATTTTTGTTTTGTTTGAAATTAATAAATTATCTTTGAAATATTAGATGGCTATTAATAAATAGCATATGTAGCATAAGCTAAGTATCTTCCATCTAAGGTTGCATATTGATAACAGATCAAGTAAAGCTATTCTTCCTCATGTAAGTAGACGGTGAGAGCTTGAGCACCGTTTTTTGCTTTTTTTTCCTACTCTTGTCTCTAATTTGATATCTCTAAGGCTTTGGTTTCTATTTCTATAAAAGCTTTTTCCCATGTGAATTAGGCAATTTTTACTGATGAAGAGAAGACCTCTGTAACATTTTTTCCTGGAAGCTACCATCAAATTGTTGACTTCTTTCCAGTGACCTTCAAAGTATAATGATAATGCATCATTATTAATCTGTATTGGAGTTGAACTTATAACCTTTAGACTAAGACTTGTATATTGGACATCTATATTCATGATTCCTAGATTTTAGCAGAGTATCTATCTCTTGGGTCATCTATGAGGAAATATGCGGAATTCATATGAACATAGTTGTAAAATGGTTAAGATTTTTAGGACAAAAATTGTATGCAATTTAATTACTTTAAGATTGATGATGCTCACAAGATAATGTGTCTTATACAAGAGTAGTCTATGGCACTTTTACTGAGTAATTAGGGGGTGTAGCCCATGGAACTAACTCTTCTTTGTGTTAAATTCCAATTTTATTTTTGATTCTTAGTAACAATTCAACTAGGTGAATATCCATGGAAAAGGATTACCTGTGGTTCCCTTAGCAATAAAATTATATTTATATAATACTATAACTATAATATAATATTTATATTATAGTATAACATAATATATAATATAATAATGTTTATATTATAACAATATATAATAATATAACATTATATTATAATATTTATGTTAATATTCACTTAAACGTTCAAAAATATAAAATGGATAATACAGCCTTAGATTCTTTATGCCTTTAGAAGTGAAACCTAGCTACTACATAGATATGTAGCTATACAGGTATGTAGAACCTATACTATGATGTCAAGTCTCCTGCGTAGTCTATCATTGCCAACTGATGGTGGTTTTAGGACAGACCTGATGGACACGTACATGGGTTTTGTTTGGATGAAGTCTATTTGTGCATTAAAACTGAACACATTATTCTGAATCAGATAGACTTGGTTTTTGAATCTCTCATCTTCACCTTTGGGTAGATGAGCAAGGGAAATGCTTTCATTCCCAAATTCCTGTGAACTCTGCTATTATGTCTCTAGCACTTAGCACGATGAGCTGGCTAATTGATTCCAATTAAACAAAGGTTTAAACCAAACACGACAGAAAATCATGTCCAAACAAGTGGTTGTTTTCCCCTCATCTTCAGATGTAAAACATGCAAGAGATTCGTTGGAATACTCGTTGTCAAGATCTTCAGAACAGAGGGCTCTGAGAATGGCCACAAATAATATGTAGTAATCACATATAGGTTGAGTAACCAGCCTTTCTCTTTCAACTGGAAGTATTTTTTCCCTTGGGAAAAGTTAATCTCCCTACTACAACAATGTACTGAAAACTGCCAATTATGGCATCTAATTCTGTTGATAAAAATATGACCCAGGTAAAGGTCCTACCCTGTGAAGTCTTTTATTTTCTTTGAAGTAATGTGCTTTGTCCTAAGCATGCTAATACTGACCTATAAAGCTAATTTCAGCTCCATTAACAATTATAGAAATGCACATTAGCAATCAAATAGTAAAGAAAATAATATATTGCAGTGTTCCGTGTTTGAGAAAGTGTCGGAAATTAACACATTCATTTTCTTGGGGCATTGTATGTTTTGACCAACTTTCATGAACATATCTTGATAGTCTGCATCAAAACATTGAAAAATGTATGTACCTTTTGACCCGATAATTCTACTTCACATGTATTTATCCTAATGAACAAATGAGTGTGTAAAAAGATCTTTACAAAAGACTGCATGTCATATCACTGTTATAGTAGGGAAAATATATAAACAATGCGAGAGTTAATAATAGGGCATTTGTGATGTAAATTGTGGCATATCATAAGTAAAGTATAGTCTTAAAAATAATGTAGAAAAATATTAAATACCATAGAAAGGTATTCATGATGTTTTATAGGGTGTGTTAGGAAACATTATTTCCAGTGTGATTTTATTTTTGTTTAAACAAAGTTGTATGTTAAAAAAGACTAAAAAAAAAAAGTTTCAGAATGTTGATAGAAATTATCTCTGGGGAGGGTTATTGGGTAACTGTCACTATTGATCTCTATTTTCTAGGTTTTTAAACAACAAACGTTTTAAATAAGAAATACCAAAAATTCATATTTTGAACAACAAAAGGTCATTCCACAGATAAGTGGTGCAGTATTGATTGTATAGAGCCTTGGAAAGTTGACATCACTTTGAATGATTTACTTAGAGATTTCCTTATTTGCTTTTATGTTAGACTGAGGGATGTGACTTTGTTGTTTTTTTTTTTATCTTGTATAAAACATGTTTGTTTCTAGCTTTCAGGAAGCCAGAACAAAGAAGGAAACATACATAAGATGCATAACTCAAGTTATTAGAAAGTAGAAACCTTAACTGCTCTTCAGGGGAAAGAAATATATAAATAACTGTACAACTCAATTATAAATAGTATGCATTAAGTGACAGAAAATGTCCTCAATAAGATGTTAACACAAATGCAACAATTAATCAAGGTACTTAAGAAGCATGTTGAGTTTGTCAAGAGTCTTTCTTTTTCTTTTCTTCCCTAGAATCATTTAGCATTATGGTGAATATACAAAATACTGTATTGCCAAAATTAAGGAACCTGGAAACATTTCGCATCCCCTCATCATCATGAGTTGGTTTATTTAAATTCAGTAAATATTTTTTGTATGCTTATTATTAGTTCAACACCCTGTTATATGCTATGAAGCATGGCAAGCAGCTTAAGTTGGGAGTTCATCATGTATAGAACTTTCAATTTTATTTAATATTATGTTCTTAGAAACGAAGATTTGTGTATTCTTTTATTGACTAGCAGTTAGTGGTGTAAGTGATAAAATAGGGCAAGACTTTATTTTTTGTATTTGAAGGATTTGATCTGCAGGATTGAAGGATTATATAAGTTTATTTGGAGTCTGTATCCTAAATTTAATAACCACATCTTAAAATAGGGATAATAGTAGTATCCATATCATAGAGGTATATGGAGCTCTAAATGAGAAAGGCATGCAAAAGATTTAGGAGAGTGCCTACCATGTAGCAAAAATATAATAAATGTAATTTATTATTACTATTATTATTATTTTAGTGTCTAAGGCAAAATTCAAACTCAGTCTGGCATACAAAGCTCCCACAGCCCCTGTCTGTTCCTTAAGTCTTATCTTGCACTATTGCATTCACACCTCATGCTCCCCAGGCCCAATGAGACCTTGCACGTCTCATACATCTGTGCTTTTGCTCAGCTGCCCTTTCTGCATGTAATCCTAGCTTAAAGACCTAACAGAATGTTTCTCATATTTTAAGACTTGATTCAAGAGATGTATGTCCCAAAGTCTATCCTGAAACCTCCTTCTCACTCTACTCAGGATTGAATATTTTCTCTCTGATGTCCTTTGTATGCAACACAATTTTCTCTGTGGTGCCCTTGGTATTTAAGTGCTGTATTTGTTTACATATCATTATTCCTCTTTTACACCCTACACTCTTCAAGATCACAAAGTTTTATTGCCCTTTGTATTCTCACTACAGAACACAATGCCTAGAATATAATAGACATTAAAGATGTGGGAAACACATAGAGAATAGCCGTGTTCCTCCAGATGAGGCCTAGGCCACCAGCCAACCTACCACCTCCTCAAGGACACATGAGCAAGCCCTCTCCAGAACAACAGCACTGTCTTGAAGCACAAGATTTGGGATGTCTGTTTCATGACAATCACTAACTGATACAGATACGTAAATAAAATACCAGGAAAAGAAAGTAATTTAATTTCAGTGCTAGATTTTCCATGAGAACAATATAAAAAGAGACCTGGGAAGGAATAGTTTGTCTGTGGGAGAATAAAAATATTTCATGAAGGGAGTAAAAACTCACAAGGTTAGGGGCTTTTTCATTTCAATTAGAAAAGCTCAAGCTCCAGCTCATCACTCCCTTCTACTCCGTTTTCTTAGCAGACTATTGATGAGAGTCATCAGAGACTCTGAGGCACCCCGTTATTTTGTAATAGCAACTGTGTGTGATGAGTGTCTGGGGCACAATGGAAGTCAGTATAGCTACATGTACAATGTCAGGATTTTTCACAGCGCTTCCCAATTAACTTCCAGAGAGCCTGACTACAATATCACCAGCTGCTCACTCAATCAATTTCTACACATTTTTCTGAGCTAAATGGGGCTTGCATGACTGAATTTGCATAGGAGTTTTCTCCAGTTGCAATATCATAACTAGTGGGCGAGGTATTTGGAAATGATTTTTTTCTGCTTTGTGGGACATTCTCTTTGATTTTATATCTTCCCTGTCTCTTTCTCCAACATTGCTTTTGCATCTGTGAGATATGTAAATTTGGAATGAGAGTCAAAAACCAGTGATGAGAGGAATAAGGTGAACTCCCCTCTTTTCATAATTTATCCATTTATTAATTCATCTTCTTGCCAGATACAAATTGATTGCCTAGAATGTGTAAGGTACTATGCAAAGTGCTGGGGTTATAATAAAAATAAGAAAGAGCTCTTGAAATCATGAAGTTAACATTTTAGGGAAGAGTATGGAAATATACAGGTAATCCACAGATAATGATAGGGAGGGTCTAATTTAGGGAGGGTAGTTAGAGAAATCTTCTGTAAGAGGATACCATTTAAGCTGAGACCTGAAGCACAGGAGTCAGCAATGGGAAGACTTTGGGGAAGGTAATTTAAGGCCGCTGGAAAAACAATGGCAAATCTCTTGTGGAGAAGAGCTCATTGTGTACAGAACTGGCCAGTAAGACTGTAGTGTAACAGAAGATGGGTAAGAGATAAGAAATAAGACGGGGAGCTAGGCAGAGAGTAGTTCATGCAGGGCCCTAAAGATCATGCTAATAATTTACACATTTCAGGACCCAGACATTCAGGTGACTCTTTCTGCTTGTCTTTATTGTCCCAATACCATAGGCAAGAGAGATGCAAGAGAGGAAGACAAGAGACTGACAGTTGCAGTGATACAGGTGAAACATGTAGTACTTGGATGAAGGACTGATAGTGAGGATAGAAGGAAATAGATTGTGCTATATTTTGGAGGTGGACCTCGCTGCACTAATGAATAGATGTTTTAGAGGGTTTTTCTTTTATCTTCCTTTTTGCATGCAAATTAGGGCTATAAGCCCCAGTTTGGGCCACATTATTCTATCAGTATTAAACCACAAGAGATGCTTCCCATTCAGTAAAGGACATTACATCCTACCAAGATCAACAACTAGGGTTGCCTAATTTTCATACAGGTAAAATGACAGCCAGATAGATTAGGGTAAAAAGATTTTAGAATGACCCCCTGGGAAATTGCTATTTAGATATATAGAAATGGTGATGGGACTCAGGGCAGGCTGCTCCTGAGTGGCCCCCAGATGTGCCCCTTTGGCACGCAGATTATTTTGAGCTGAAAAGTATCAAGGCCCAAAAGATTTGGGAAGAACCTTTGAACTTCCTCCTTACCGTTGAAAAGAATTTAAGATAGGAAGACTGTCCTGTATGGAGCTATCACCAGAGATAACTATAATTAAAGCATTAGGTGTGGTAGACAGGGAGGAACCTTGGAAAGCCCATTCGATCACAGTCCTCTCTATGTCCCACTGTCTCTGGACAGACCAGCACTCATTTGTTTACCAAACATTAACTCTTTTTATCTTCCTGTGAATTTCCCCTTGAAGTCTCAGACCCCCACCTCCTTCTCCTTAGTCCATAATAATATATATATATATTTATATTTATATATATATATATATACACACCTCACCTTCCTTTGTTGTCTTTGGAGTTCTTTATACTTATGCGGATTCTCCATGTATACATAATAATTAGGTTTTCTCCTATTAATCTGCCTTATGTCATTTTTATTGCCAGCCAAAAGAACTAAAAGGGGAAAGAAGGGAAATTTCCCTTCCTCCAATGATGGTAAAGATGTGGACACTGAAACATTTCTACTGACAAAATGATTTACAGTTTCCTTAACCCAACATTCCTTCACATTTGGTGTCTGTTGATGAACTGTGTATGTATGGGAAAACTAGACTTAAACCTAAATTAAACTTTACAGATTTCTTTTTAGAAAATTACATCTGTTTTATTCATACACATGATACAAACTATAATGAACTATTAATAGTTTATACTAAGAGATATAGTAAATGACTGGTTCATGTTAAGTGGTGAAGTAACAGGACACCAAACAAATCCCAAGACAATAGAAAATGATTTGCTAAAAGTGAAACCATGCACCTCAGAGTGGGACTCGAACCCACATGGCTGGGGCTCGAACCCAGCCAAAACCCACAGTCTTCCAACTGAGATCACACACCTTGTTTCAGGACTTCATGAATCTCAGGTTCTTGATGTCTCATCACAGAAAGAATTCAGTGAAAGACAAAGTGATAGGTAAGAAGTGGATTTATTTAGAAAGAAACACACTCCACAGACAGAGTGTGGGCCATCTCAGAAGGTGAGAAAGGCCTTGGGAGAAACATACTCCACAGACAGTGTGGGGCTATCTCAGAAGTTAAGAAAGGCACCAGGGTATGGGGTTGTCAGTTTTTATAGGGGTGGATAATTTCATAGACTAATGAGTGGGAGGAGTATTCCAGCTCTTTCAGGAAGGGACTGGTATTTCCAGGAATTGGGCCACTGCCCACTTTTTGATCCTTATGGTCCACCTTAGAACAGTCATGGTGCCTGTGGGTATGTCATTTAGCTTGCTGATGTGTTACAGTGAGCGTATACTGAGGCTCAAGGTCTAGTAGAAGTCAACTTGTCTGCCACCTTGGACCCATTTGGTTTTAATCAGTTTATGTCATGTACTTGGGCTATGTCATTCTTTCAAAGGTTGTGCCCTGACCCCTTTCCTACTGTTTCAAAAGTAGAAAAGGGCATAAACTTCAACTGCTAGTGTTCAGCAACTTTAAAGTTGAGATACAATGCATAAATAGAACTAAATTCTCATGCTTTGCAACTCAACCTGCTATAATGCAACTATTGAAAAACTTTATCTGAAAAAAGATGAGATTTCTTTAGGTTTAAAAAAATCATAGAAGGGACTTCCCTGGTGGCACAGTGGTTAAGAATCTGCCTGCCAATGCAGGGGACACGGGTTCGAGCCCAGATCCGGGAAGATCCCACATGCCCCAGAGCAACTAAGCCCGTGCGTCACAACTACTGAGCCTGTGCTCTAGAGCCCATGAGCCACAACTACTGAGCCCGTGTGCTACAACTACTGAAACCCGCATGCCTAGAGCCTGTGCTCTGTAACAAGAGAAGCCACCACAATGAGAAGCCCATGCACCGTGACAAAGAGTAGCCCCTGCTTGCTGCAACTGGAGAAAGCCCGCGTGGAGCAACGAAGACCCAATGCAGCCAAATAAATAAATAAATAAAAATCATAGGAGAAAAATATTACAAATACAAAGAACACAGTGGTTTATATAATTGTTGTAAAGAATAATGGTCTCCCAAAAATTTCCACGTCCTAATCCCCAAGGCCTGTGAATATGTTACGTTATGTGGCCAAAGGATTTTGCAGGAGTGATTAAGTTAAGGACTTTGCGATGAGGAGATTGTCCTGAATTATTTAGGTGGGCCCAGTGTAATCACAAGAGTCATCATAAGAGGAAAACAGGAGGGTCAGAGGTAGATAATAAGATCTGATGTCAGAACTAGATTGCAGAGAAAGAGTGATTTGATGATGTTACATAGTTGGCTTTTAAAATGAAGAAAAGGGTCATGAAGAATGTAGGTAGACTCTAGAAGCTGGAAAAGGCAAGGGAACAGATTTTCCTGATAACTTTCGAGAGAAAGACAACCTGACCATACCATTTTGGATTTCTGACCCCCAAAATAGTTAAGAAGATAAAGTTTTATTGTTTTAAACCCACTAAGTTTGTAGGAAACTAATACAATCACGAAAAACGAAGAAAAAAAAACTATTATAAATAGACATTTATACAAAACTAAAACTGAGATTGAAGTGTAATTTAAAGATGTATATGAAATAAAAAAATGAAACTATTAGAAAGGATTGTGGATTCTATGCAGTATGGTATCTGGACTGTAGAAAATATTCAAGGACAACTTACAATGTCAAATGAAGAAATACTAATCCACGCTAATGCAAAGCCTTTAACTGAAACATTTGGAAGTTCACATGTCGGTGTTAGACAAGGATTATTATTTAATGAAAGATTATTTAAAATACTTTTAGGAATGCATCTACAAAGCTTTTGGTCTCTATAACCCAGGCCAGTTACAGTCAGAGATTCCAAAGACTTGTTCTTGGTCAATAATGATGCTGAAAATGTTGGCCTCTGTGCACCGGTGCTGAATCAAATCTTGGAGACAGAGCTTTGGGTAAAGTAGAAATGAATAGCTTTATAGCTTTGCCAGGCAAATCGGGACACGGCAGACTCATGCTCCTCAAAACTGTGTGTCCCAACCTGGGAGGATTTGGTGAGGAGTTTTCATAGCAATGGTTCAAGGGCGTGGTTGCTGATAAGATTAGGGTGTGTGCAGGGCCTGCACTCCTTTAATCTGGTCTCAGGTAGTCTTCTGATGAGCTTCGCTGGTTCCTTTAATCTGACCTCAGGTGGTCTTCTCTGGAATGAAGAATGCTAACATCTTCCACTTCTTGGGGTTTTAGTTCTGTAAAGAGCTCAGAGATATTGTTATGTGTATCCCTTGAGGCGAACCAGGACCCTGCCCCAAGGCTGCACTATTGTTTTTTGACTGCTCCTCCCTTGTCTCTGCATCCCCTTCCCTTCCCTGATTAGCAACTGTTTAAAAGGCTTCCATGCCCTGGAGCCCTACAGGGTCTTGCGTAGTTTTAGTAGTAACTATTAATTGGAAAGATCCACATAGTCAAGTCCTAAAAGAAGACTGGGATTTTATTTATATATATATATATATATATATATATATATATATATAGTTCATATGTATAATCCTTAGTGTATCTTAAATATATTATAAGTGGAGTTTTCGGAACATGAAAAGAAGTACTAAAGTCAACCACCGTACTTGTTTAATGTGGTTTCTTGTGTGTTGTTTAATTTTGCTTTTAGAAAATTGTTCAGTGGTGTTATGAATTGGTCCTATGATAGTAAATTCAGGAGTAGCTTGAAATCCGTGAAGAAAGAATTTCTGATGGAAAATTTCAGACAAATCTTTTATAGGTCACAATTATCCCCACTGCAACCATAGCCTGCTTAGCCAACATTGTGAAATAATAACTCTTTTCAAGACAATTACAAGATTTTCTATTTTCCCTAGTTCTTTTTAATTTCAGCCTTCCTGAAATAAAATGCTGAATACCTGTGCATTTTCCAAGAAATGGGGGGGAAGAAAGAGGGCCTTTTACCAAGTTATCAGCAATGTCAGTACTGATGCCCCAAAGCCAGGGCAAACATCTGATTAATAAAATTGGATCACTTGTAAATCAGTGGTGAAGTGTCAGGTCCTTGAATAGGTTGGAGGATTTATTCTAATGAAAGAATGACAATAAAGAATCATTTACAACTGAAATGGGAATGGAAGTAATTAAGAGCTCCTTTGAAAACAGAAGGATAAATGAAGGAGTTAGGTAAGGCTGGAGTATTAATAGGAGTTAAAAAAAAAAAACAGCTGCAGACCATTTGTCTTCTTGATTGGCTAACTTTATGGATTTTTTTTTTTTTTAAGGAGGCATTCATTCCATTGAAAACACTATGGTAAACATAAATATTTCTCCAAATGGTATGATAATTACTCCTGGAATCAGATGGCAAATATAAAAGTAACACTACAGGGGCTTCCCTGGTGGCGCGGTGGTTGGGGGTCCACCTGCCGATGCAGGGGGCACGGGTTCGTGCCCCGGTCCGGGGAGATCCTACGTGCCGCGAGGCGGCTGGGCCCGCGAGCCATGGCCTCTGAGCCTGTGCTCCGCAAGCAACGGGAGAGGGCACGGCAGTAAGAGGCCCGCGTACCGCAAAAAAAAAAACAAAAACTTTTTTCATGGTGCCAAATTGAATATAATCTTAAATGCTACAATACAGAGACAAAGTATGTGAGGTTATTTAAATCAAGTTTACAAAAACTGAAATGTTTGAGGGTAGATTTAAAGTTCCATTGCCTCACATTTTCATATTTAGTGATTTTAGCTTAAACCTTACTTTGTTCTTTTGGCCCAACTCAAATCCTTGCCCTAAACATCTTTGGTGCTATTGCCGCAGCTCATTATTTGGGCTTATAAATCGTATTCTTAGTGCACTTTTGATTTGTATATAGCACATATTGCAAAAGAGATGTAAACTTCCAATGAGAAGGAAGTAAATGTGTAAAGTTTCCAGTTTTTGTATCTATACAAGTATCCGTTAGGAATCTTAAATGATTGAAAAACAAATCCAAGCTTGCCTAAGCAGAAAAAAGAAAGAAAAGGGGGAAAAAAATGTATTTCTCATTTAAATAAACCATTCAAAGGTAGATTTTTCAGGTATTAAATTAATTAAACAAGAAGGCCATTAGACTGAAGTAGCTCTTGAAGGGGAGCAAAATATATCACTGAAAATATGCCTCTTTGGCATACTGATTATGTTAGGCTGATTATTCTTAAGAAACAGCAGACACAGGTGAAGCTCTGAAAACTGTATAAGTTACTCTTTCATAAGAGACATTTACAATTATAGATCTTCTTTGGCTTATGGTGGGTTTATATGTCCTGATAAACCCATTGTAAGGTGAAAATATTGCAAGTTGAAAAGGCGTTTAATATACCTAACCTAAACATCATAGCCTAGCCTACCTTAAAACCTGCACAGAAGACTGACATTAGCCTATAGTTGGGCAAAATCATCTTACACAAAACCTATTTTATAATGAAGTGTTGAATATTTCATGTAATTTATTGAATGCACTGAAAGTACTAAAAGTGAAAAGCAGAATGTTTGTACGGGTACAGAATGATTTTCAGTGTGCGGGTGGCTTACCCTTGCAGTCTTGCAGCTGACTGACGGCTTTGACTCCTGCTACTCCACACCGCAGGAGAATATCTGGCTGAATATTGCTAGCCCGGGACAAGATCAAAATTCAAAGTATGATTTCTACTGAATGCATGTCACTTTCGCTCCATAATACAGTTGAAAACTTGTTTGTCAAGAAGTAAATTGGGGACTGTATAAGGGAAATCATCATTTGTAAGTGTGTCTCCTTTTCTGTGTCAGGAAAAAGCCTGACTCTAAATCTCTAGAAATTCTTATCAAGGAGAATGCATTTTTTGTTTGTTTGCTTATTTATTTATTTAGAACAAGAGGCATCTTGGGGGAGAATTTCAAAATGTGCATGAGAGTGTGTTTTATAGGGGAAATGAAAGGTGAAAAAAATAGGTTTGGGTCAAACTGTGGACAGATTTGAATGCTAGGCTAAAGATTTGGGACATTATGCTCTTCTCAGTGGGTAAACGTTGATGAGGATTTTGAGAAGAATATTATGTATATTAGGTACCTTTTCCTAATTCTTATTAAAATACATGGCAGTGAAGATAAATGTAAATGTTGCAGCTACTCTGTGCCTGGCATATATTTTGTACTGATTATTTTTTTCTCTTACCACCTTGTGAGGTAGGTTAGAATAGTCATTATAAAGGAAACCGAGTCTCAGAGAAATTACTTAATTTGCTTAGTTCATGTAAATAGAGAGATTAGCCATTCCTTACTCTGTGCTCCCAAAGCACTCTGAAGGGACCACCAATAGACTGCTCATCTGTTTTAACTCACACTCTTCAGAATATAGTTTAAGGCATAGGGAACAGAGATTAACAAGGACACTTTTCACAGAGACACAAAACCATAAAATCAAAACTCAGCCATCTAAAAACATACTTATTTTGACTTTGTTAAGATAACATCTTCCATACACACCAGGAGCCTTTTCTAAATCTTATCCCCCAAACACAGAGTTTTATAACATAGGCTCTGCCTGTCAGGTCTTTAAGACAGCAGAAGCTTTTTACCTGAGTTGACTGGTTCTGTAGAACCTTTACCTGAGTAGAGGCTCTGTCTCCAGGTACAGATGTTCAGGGACTATGACTGCTTCCTAAACATCCTCATGGTTGAATTACATACTGCTTCTATGTTTCCATTTACTTTATTTCCTTCTCTTTTGCTTATAATTAATAATCCCATTGTATTATATTCACTGTATATATGACAGTACTCTGCTCTCTTTTTTATTTGGTTGCGTTTTTTAATTAAATTTTTTTTTAGGTTGTATACAGTTTTTAAAGGTTACTCTCCATTTACAGTTTTAATAAAATAGTGGCTTTATTGCCCATGTTGTACAATACATCCTTGAGCCTATCTTCTACCCAGTAGTTTGTACCTTCCACTCCCCTACCCCTATATTGCCCTTCTCCCCTCCCCACTGGTAACGAAGAGTTTGCTCTCTATATCTGTGAGTCTGCTTCTTTTACGTTATATTCACTAGTTTGTTGTAGTTTTTAGATTCCACATATATGCGATATCATACAATATTTATCTTTCTCTGTCTGGCTTATTTCACTTAGCACAATGCCCTCCAAGTCTATCCATGTTGCTGCAAATGGCAAAATTTTGTTCTCTTTTATGGCTGAGTAGTATTCCTTTGTATATATATATAATTTGGTTGCATTTTCTAGTGGTCCGTAAATCTTTATTACATACATGTTTGAATGATGGTTAGAAGAAATCTTAGCCTTACCTAATTTTCATTTTAGTTTTTAACTTGAAGTTGATGACTCATATAAACAAAATTTTGCTGACAATTCAATATGATCCACATAATTATATTTACTTCTTAATTGCATGGAATAATCTTGTAAATCTGATTTTCACTTTGAGTTTTCTTTAAGTGGTCAGTTGAGCTGAACTGAGTTGAACTGAAGTTATACATTTTGCATTCTTTAGCCTAATGTGGTTCCTTTAAAGCTATTTATTTATTTGTTTCTAAATTTTAGGGACTAAGCCTAGTGGATGTAAATTTTTAAGCACAGGAAAAAAATTCAGATTGAAAGGACATTAATACTAACCAAGCTAAGAGTATTAACATATGTTGAATGGAATTTAAGCCTCAGTTTCCTGAACTCTGAAATATGGATACTGATAGTATTTTGTTACAGATTTGCACTGAATTTTAAAGGTAATGTTTTTATAGCATTTAATCTGGATTTTACATGTGGTAGATACTCCTCAAATGGGAATTATTAGTTTTACAGTACTTGAGGCAAAACAAAGAAAAGTTAAATAAAGGATCAGGAAATGTATTTTAGGGGACATTTCATTTCCATGTTTTATATTTCCAAAGATAATATTAAAACGAGATTAGATTTATTTTTATAAGGCAGACCAATTCTTGCATGAGAATTACCTATTTAAAATAAGGTACAAAAACTTCACGTTTCCTGAAAAAGTTACTTTACTGTAGATTCTGAGGATTCAGTGAAAAAGAAAAGTTAGATTCTGCTCTATTGACATTTGCATCTTGATGGGGAGGCAAGTATTAAACAAGTAAAGAATAACATGCCCAAGACCACACACCTCCTAAACAGGGGCAGTCAGAATTTGAACTCAGGAATTCTTTTTTTATTTAAATTTTTTTTTCCAGCTTCATTGAGATATAATTGACATATAACATTGTGTGTGTTTAAAGTATACAATGTGATGACTTAATACACATATGTATTATGAAATATTCACTACTATAAGGTTAGTTAACAAATCCTTCACCTCACATAATTACCATTTGTTGTTGTCTTTATTCTGGTGAGATCATTAAAGCTCTACTCTCATAGCAACTTTCAAGTGTACAACACAGTACTGTTAACTGTAGTCACCATGCTGTACATTAGATCCCTGGAACTATTCATCTTATAACTGAGAGTTTGTACTCTTTGACCAACATCTCCCCATTTCCCCTACCCCTCAGCCTCTGGCAACCAGCATTTTACTCTCTGCTTCTGTGAGTTTGACTATTTTAGATTTCTTGTTTACTTCCCCATGATAACAAGTGGTTTCATGTTGTATTTGTCTTCCTGTGTTTGGTACATTTCACTTAGTATAATGTTTTCAGGTTCATCCGTGTTGTTGCAGATAGCAAGATTTCCTTCCTTTTCAAAGCTGAATAAAATTCCATTGTGTGCATATACCACATTTTCTTTTTCCATTTAGCTGTCAATGGACATTTAGGTTGCTTCCTATATGTCTTGACTGTTGTGAATAATATTGCAGTGAACACAGGTGTGCAGATATCTCTTTGAGATAATGATTTCAATTCCTTTAGATAATGATTTCAATCCCAAAAGTGGGATTACTGGATCAAGTGGTAGTTCTATTTTTATTTTTTGAGGAACCTCCATACTGTTTTCCATAGTGGCTGCACCAATTCACATTCCCACCAAGAGTGCACCAGGGTTCCCTTTTCTCCACACCCTCACCAATATTTGTTATCTCTATGTTTTATGGTAATAGCCATTCTAACAGGTGTGAGGTGATAATCTCATTGTGGTTTTGACTTACATTTTCCTAATGATTAGTAACGGTTGAGTACCTTTTCATGTACTTGTTGGCCATTTGTAAGTCTTCCTTGGGGAAATGTCTGTTTAAGTCCTCTACCAATTCTCTAATCAGATTGTTCAGTTTTTTGCTATGGAGTTTTATAAGCTCTTTATATATTTTGAATATTAACCCCTTATTAGATATTTGGTTTGCAAATATTTTCTCCCATTCCATAGGGTGCCTTTTCATTTTGTTTCCTCTTCCATGTGAACTCTGGCTTTGTTTTAGAAAATTCCATTTAATTTCTATCATATGAATTTGACTTCAGTTTACAAGTTCTAATACAGCACACTATTCTGAAACTAACAAAAGAGCAAAACACGGCAAGACATTGTCACACTATTTTTTAATCCCACTGGATTATAATTTTGTGAGGGCATATAAATAAAGGTAGGCTAACTGCTCTAATGCTCTAAAAACAATCACATATTTCAATGGCTTAATATAATGAAAGTTTCTCACTCACATCACAGTACAAAGTAGGGAGAGAGGTGTGGTAGAAACCACTCTATGTTATCATCGGGAATGAAAGCTTTTTAAATTTAGATTCTCAGAGTCATCTTGATTACCCTGGCATAAAGAAAGAGAGACAGAGGAAGGTTGTGTTGTGGAATTTTATGAGCTAGGCCTGAAATGGCATACTTCACCTCTGTATGCATCCCATTGTTCAGAACTCAGTCTCATGGGAGTTCTGATTATATGGGAGACTGGAAAGTGCACTGTAGCTAAATGCCAGGAAGGAGATGAAAGGAGATTTGGTTCATACATGGCCATCTCTGCCATAGCTCTATCTTCTATTCATCAAATGCATATTTTACGCTGTTCACCACAGCCCATCCAATTCTTAGCACTGTGTACCCATCACTATGTAACTGATAGATATGCAAAATATGCATGCTTTCATTTACTGAGGACTCTTGCATGACAGGTACTGTGCTCAGACATTTCAGTCATCAATTCATTAATTCCTTCATTCAAAATATTTATCTGGCATTTATCTGTGCCATGTGCTCGAGCTAATGTGATCTGCTAAGTCTCTCGGCATTTATAGTCTGATGGGGAAGATATACTTTGAAATGTGCTTTTAAAAAAAAATTAAATGCAGACTTGCAAAGTTCTAAAAAAGTGTTTTGTTGTTTTTTTTTTAAGGTGCTGATAGAATAATTGGGTGGAAAATCCACTTAAATGAGAAAGTTCAGATAAGGTCTCTGTGGAGATGTCTAAACAGAGACCCAAAGGATGAGAAAAAGCACTTTTGTGGAGAGCCAGGGCAAGAGCATGGAAGGTAAAGGGACCAACAAAAGCAAAGGTCTTAATGTGGCAATAAGAGCTCTGTGTGACAGAGGACAGGGAAAAGACCTCTATTGCTGAATCATAATTAACAAGAAGACTACCAGATGAGGGTGGAGATATCAAAAGCCAAGCCCGTTTAAGGTAAAGAGATTGGATTTTATTCTGAGTGCAAGAAGATACAATAGAAGATTTCAGGCAAGAGATTGATCTGCTTCATAATTTTTATGAAGTCTCTTCAGGAGTTTGTAGCAAATGGTTGATAGAGGGGCACAGTTGGTTAGCAGTACTTCAAGTAAATTATGACAAGCATGATGGTATGGAGTAGGAGTGGAGAAATGGAACAAATTAAGGTATATTTTAAAACATGAAGTGAAAAAGACTTACTATTTCTTTCATACACAGTCTGAAGAATGTTGATGTCATTTAGTGGGATAGAGAAGAATGAAGGGAGAAAAGGATTTAGACTTGTACCCCTGAGGATCAAGCTGATATAGTTACAGAATTAACAAAAGACTTCACCAGTGGGCACCCATGATCATTAATAAGCTCAATGATAGAGAGACTTATGGGGGATTTCTCTTTAATGGGCTTAAGTCCTAGAATCACATAAGGAATGACTTACTAGGATTCTCCAGGGCGCTGCATGATCCTTAATAGAGTAGGAAGTAACCTCTCTACATCCCTGGTGGCCTCAGGGTCAAAGCTTGCAATCTCCTTTCCATCTTGTGAAGAACTTGAACTTAGAATAGGAGACAGACGTGTTATTAATCAACAACGTGGACAATGACAAAGCTGAAGAAAGTGCTGAATTCAAAGGAGGTTGGAATGACTACCTTCATTACAAAACTGCCTTTTGAGTTGGGCATTCAGTAGGAGTTCATTAGGAGATAGTCATACTCTAATATGAGATATTCATACTCTAATAAAACTCTTCTAAAAACTAGGAATTATATAACTTTAAAGAATCACTCTATTACATTTGTTACTTTTCTTTGACATCTTATTTTCGTCACTATTTTAAATAATATTTAAATTATTTAAATAATTTATTTTTTCAATTAGTAGTCCAGGAATTGTCCACGTATGTGAGCAGTTGTTAATTATATTGTTCAAATAATATACTTACTGATTTTTTGTTGGCCTGATCTTTCGGTAGTTAGGCAAGTGTTAAAATCCCTCATTATTAGGATCCATCTTATTTTCTCTTTGCAATTTAGTCACTTTTCCATTTGTATTTTGAGTCTATACTATTAAGTATGTATGCATTTCACATTATTCTATCTTCCTAGTAAATTAAAGCATCTTTATATTTTATAGATGGCTTTTATAAAGAGCATCTACTTGGATTTTTAAAGTCCTGTTTGCCTAATTTCTTTTGTAACTGGAGAATTTGTTCCATTCATGCATTGTAATAACCGATAGATTTGAATTTAATTGCATCATCTAATTTTGTAGTCTTCTTTTCTTTTTCTTTCCCTTAGCTTCTTTTGGATTATCGTTTATTACACTGCTATTTACTCTTACATGTCAGAAAGTTGTATGCACTATTTCTGCTGATAACTTAGAAATTGCATCATAGTTCTCTAATGTAATTCAAATGATAATGAATATCTTTGCCCTCCTTAAGAATATGTCTTTAACCACTTTAAATTCAACCAATCCCACCTAATTTGTTGCCATTTTCTTGAAGATTTAATTCATTAAAAAAAGAGACAGAATTTTATCATTGATTAATAGTCAGTATTTTTTAGATTTATATAAAATATTATCATCTTAGTTATCATTAAATTTTGCATCTCAGACCTCCATTCTCTGTTTCATTTCCTTTTAATAACATTAAATCTCTTGGAAATCCTTCTCATGAGGAAATATGGCAAACTCTCAATTTTTGTTTGTCTGAAAAATAACTTTGAAGGATATTTTTGCTCTGTGTGGTATTCTGGGTTGACAATTGTCCTGACAGATACTGAGTATCTTTAATAACATTAAAGATATTATTACTGTCTTCTGATTTTTAAAAGTTAGCTGATAGTCGTTACTTTTGAGGTAGCATGACTTTCATATATGACATACTTTCTTCCACTGTGCTGCATTCTTCATATTTCAGATCTATCTTTCAGGTTATTATTTCTCTTGTATATTTGTTATGATATGTTGTTCAATATCACACTGTGTGTATAATTTTATTTATAGTATTTTAAATATCCTGTAGTAGTATATAGACATTTTTCAAATCCGAGTGAACATTTTTATGGTCTCTTTCTCCATTATCCTACTTTTGTTTTCCATTTTTAATTTAGTTCTTTAAATAAATGAATCTTTATCTTAAAAATTTGGCATCTGGTAATTCTAATACCTGAAGTCTTTGTTGACCTGACATGTTTTTTCAGTTGCGTTTGCCTGTTTGACTCATGGTGCCTTGTTTCCTTCTGCATTGATAGTGTTGATTCTGTGAACCGATGTGTTTTTGAGGTATGAGGTGAGTGATGTGGATCCTTTGAAAGAAGATCTGTATTTTCTTCTGCCAGATCCCTGAGGACACTATCAGTCTAGTACTTCTTTAAGATAAACCTTTCATTTTAAATTATTTTAGTTTCAGCAACAAATGTAAATTCAGGATACAAAACCTTATAAGGCCCAGATTTGAAGTGTGATTTCTAAAAACAGGTTTCTTGAGATGTGCAATTTTTCTTTCCTCCTTCTCTTTTCCCTCTTTCTTCTCCTTCTTGTTTTGCTTCTTCTTCAACTATCTCCAGGTGTGGAAGAGCAGGATTATTTCCAGCTCTCTCCATGAGACTTTATGCCTAAATGTCCTATCGTTCACCCTGTATTGAACAAACTCAACGTTTTCTACTATCCATGCTCCATGGAACTTTGAAAATATGCTCAAAGTTACAGGTCACTGGAAAATGTCCTCAGATGAAAGCCAGTGTGAATAATTCTCTTATCTCTCTTGTTTCCTGGTCTCATTTTGATTGGGGCTCTAAAGAGTCCTTACTATATTGTCTGCTTAGCAATTAATTTTCAAAAGGTAATTTTTATATTTTAACTAGAATTTTTAGATATTTTCTTCAGGAAGGTCAATCAGAGGATATAGTCTACAACACCACCAAAAAATAATGTGAAGGATAAGACCTCCATGGTAAATTTGAATTTATTTTTTAACCAGGAAGTTTAACGTATAGAAATTTCTCTTCTACTTTGAGTTGTAGAATTCTTAAAAAGTAGAGGAAACTATGCGTAACTAGGAAAGATCATTAACAATAAACTAAATATGTATTGATGTGGAAGAAAAAAAAGTGGATTCATATAGCTAAAACCAAACTTCAGCTGAGATCCAGAAGGAGCTTGCTCATATAAAATCAGATGAGCCTCTGTTGCTTTTCATTGTTGTTTTTTTCTGTTGTTATTTTTGCTGAACTATAGAAAAAAATACAGGACCAGGCCAGCAGCTTGAAAAATTATAAATTAAAATTTCTCATTAACTATATTTGGTTCCTTAATTGGCCTTTTTGACTGTGTAATTTCAAGTGATAATTATTTGTGGCACTGTCCCATTCCTATATCAATGTTATCTCTTAATTAATTCAAGATATTGACTTAACATTTTTTTCTATCTTCAGTCACAGAAGTAATTTGTGAGCTACCATTCCTTAGACAGCACAGTCATCAGCACTTTGAAAAATGACAGTAAGAAAGTCCAGTCTCACAGATTTACACCACAATAGCATTGATGATAATCTTGGAGAAGCTCTGGTAAAGAATTGTACATACTTGGTGTGAAATAGAAAAACATGGAATTATAGACTAGATGATGAGACAAACATGAAAAAAAATAAAGATGTTAATTCATCTTTAAGAGAGAACTCTCCAATCTCAAGAAGCAGAATTGTATTTGGATGAAAGTTATATATATACTATTGAGAAGAAAAATTATGGTCATCCAAAAAAAGAAGGTAGGAAATTGCCATTCAGTCACCATAACTTTGGATTCTTACCTCAGAAGCTACTCTCCCTACTAAAGCCTTTTCTAAGGCTCAAAGAGCTATTTTCCCTGTCCTTTACCCACTCTTCCTCTCTTTAAATCTAAAACTTCTCTTCCTATATCCACTCAATACTACAAAGGACAGAGATGCTTATGCAGTTGCTAAATTGGCGGTGGGGAAGGATGAGCCCAGAAGTTTTCTCAAAGCAATGTCTTGGGGATGGGTGTTTCAGAGTTACTTACTCTGTAAAGGAAGAAATTCACGCTGCTGCAGACCATCCAGAAAAAAATCTCCTCAGAGCAAGATAAGGAGTCAAGGAGACCTCAGAGTCCCTCCTTATGCTAGTGAACCTAAAACATAAAATAAGAAAAACTTAATAATAAACTTGTAATATAAATCTCAAACCAAACTCTAACATTATGTGTAAAGGTGATACTCTAGACAAATTTTCATAAAATCAGGAATAAGACAAAAGTTGAACATTAAGCTAGAAGCAAGAACCAGAATAATAAATGTAGAAAAATAATGTATACTTACATTATGATTGTGTTGGCAACATCCAAAACTATTATTATTAAATAAGAAAATGACTTTATACTGAGAACAATAAAGTTAATTAAAATTTTTAATATAAAATTTAGCAAGGGTATTGGTATAAAGCTAAAATAAAATAGAAATAGTGTGTGTGTGTGTGTATGTGTTTATTTATCATGGCCAGTCAGATTATTTAATTCTTTTGAATTAAATTTATAAGAAATGTGAAGAACCAGTACGAAGAAGACTTGACTAGATGGAAATTAATGCCATGTTTGGGATCTAAGTTTATTTAAATTATGTCATCACATCAGTTCTCCATAAATTAATTTGTAAGTTAAATTCAATTTTAATCAATGGGATTTTCCTTTTTCTTTTTTTCTTTTTTGAATCTGATCATAATTTAATGTTTAGTCTAATGTTTTAGTCTAATGTTTAGTAAGTATACATAGTCAATTACAAATACATTTTGAAAAAATAATACTAATAGATATACCTAAATTGAAAAATAAATTTTCAGTGATTTAGCTGTATGGAAGGAAATGCACAGGAATAGATATATTGGTCAAGCAAATAAAAGAAAGTTAGAAAAAGTGTACTACATAGAAAAATCTTATTTCAATTCAATGAAAACACAAAACGTTAAATAATAGCTATGGGACAAAATTGGTTAGTTAGATGGAGAGAGAGAGAGAGAGAGAGAGAACGATTTATATTACCTGATCTTAGTATATTCCACATGTATTGAAGCTTTAAATATAAAAATAATAAAGCATAAACAAATATCTTAGAAGATACAAGAAAATGTTTATCTGATTTAGAACAATGAGGCCTTTTTACAAATAAAGTATTAAGTATTTTGTGAGTAACCATAAAGACAATTTGAATGCTTTTAACAATATAAAAATGCTAACTCTAAAGAAAAAACACAGACACTATAAACAAATTAAAAATCATTACATACATACTTTATATGTATTACATGCATAAATACATTTCTATATATTATATGTATTACATACAATAATGTATGTATACTTAGGAAAAAAATGAGTTCAGGACAGGCAACTTGTAAATGAAAATGATTAAACAGAGAGTTGTTAGTGTTCAAACTCAGTAGTAATTAAATAAATGCATATTCAAATAGCAAAGACTGCTTTTCGCTAATTAAATTGATAAAATATTCAAAATATTTTGTTAAGTAATCACCCCACTGTTCTTGAGAGTAAAACCGAGATATTTACTACATGGCTGTTGGAATTAAAAACTGGTGAGTCTTTGAAAGCTAGTGTGGCAATGTGAAAAAGGCTTAGTGTGTAGGAACCCTGAGCTTTGAATACCCACTTTGCCATTTACTAGTTTTGTGACTTCGGGTAAATTACTTAATCTTTGCCTTGTTTTCATTTATGTAAAATGGTGAAAATGAGGATTAAATGAGTTAATATAGGTAAAGTGCTTAGAATAGTGCCAGAAATCATCATTTTTTATTAATTAATATTTTTGGCTGCGTTGGGTCCTGCGCGTTGCTGCGCGCAGGCTTTCTCTAGTTGTGGTGAGCTGGGGCTATTCTTCGTTGCAGTGCACGGGCTTCTCCTTGAAGTGGCTTCTCTTGTTGCAGTACCTGGGCTCTAGGCGTGCAGGCTTCAGTAGTTGTGACACTCAGGCTCAGTAGTTGTGGCTCGCGGGCTCTAGAGCACAGGCTCAGTAGTTGTGGCGCACGGGCTTAGTTGCTCTGCGGTATGTGGGATCTTCCCGGACCAGGGATCGAACCCACGTCCCCTGCATTGGCAGGCGGATTCTTAAGCACTGCGCCACCAGGGAAGCCCCAATAATCATCGACATGATTATTTTTATAAATTTTTTGCAATAATTTGGCCTTTTTGACACTGAAGCTAATTTTTTGCTATTTGTGCGTTTTCCTTTAATTATAGATTAATAATTAATTAATTAATTAATTTTCTTAGACTAGGTAGCTACCAATCAGATAAAATTTCAGATCTACCCAAAGGCTTATTCTAAAACTGGAATTCACAGACTTTCTAAAGAATTGTTGCCTATCTGGATTAGCCTGCTTTCTTTCCTGGAAGGGTTAATACTTATAGCTAGTTTCTCTGTCACCAACGTAGAGAGAAAGGTTAATTCTAAGTGACTATATAGAAAGCTAATGGAAGCCTTCCCCTAAATATTTTAACATATTTGAATACTCTAATAGTTTGGGCCCATCAGTGGCATCCAAGGTAAGGGTTTATAATGATTGTACTGATATAATACTTGAGGAGCCATGGTGACTTTGGGATCACAGGCAAAGCTAAAGATCCAGGTGATACATGGACATTGTTCCAAATAGGTTAAATTCCATAAGTTATCTGTACATCCCAGTATATACAGAAGGAGCAAGACTGCAGCTTCAAGGTCGTGATCTTACACAGTCATTGAGAGAATACAGGAAGCTTTTTGATTGATCTGGTGCTCTGAAGCTATTTTCATACCTTGAGGAAGAGGTCAGGCAATGATAAGTTTGCAGAAGGCATCTGAGATGTGACGGGAAAGAAACTGGGGTATTGTTTTGTTTTGTCTTCTCTTGTCTTGGTGTTTTTTGGGGAGAGAGTTGTGTGCTAGAGAAACATAATTTCCCCTAGTTTTTATTTTACTTGCCATTCGATTGTAGAGAAGGAGTTAATCACTCAAAGTTTCTCCCAAGATATTAGGGTACATATTTTCTATTGAAAATAGCAGTTAAATGAGATGACCAGAATTATAAGTATTTCTGTAGAGACCACACACATAGACTCATGGAATATAAAATCTGGAAGAGACCTGAGACTATCACCAAGGCCAAGCCTTTCTAAGTCTTTCATTTCATAGATGAGACATTAAAATCAGAGAAAGAAAATGACTTTACTTTTTTGAAGTCTTATAGCTAGTAAGTGCCAGAGAGCAGCTTGTACCCAGATCTCCTGGTTTCCAAACAGAGCAACTCCTATCAGTGGCTACATTTTTTAAAAGTTTACATTAGATGTAAATGTGAACAAAGATTAAGGTACACACAAATAAGTGTTTCACTGTTAGTATTTTCAGTTTTTTTTTTTAATTGGAGTGGAAGGGCCCTGTATTTTCATATTCAAAGAAACACCTTACCTTCTTCCAAAGTACTGACCAAGAAGATTTTCATGTTTGTTCCCCTCAGACTGACTAAACTGTAGACAGACTTCACCTGACTCTAGGCCCCTGACCTCTCTTTTCTCTGAGTAATATTTAGTTTAAGAAACTTGTAATTGCAAATTCTTTCTATGCCCCTTTGAGATGTAAATCTTTAAAAAAGTCTTTTGCCCGTTTTATACCTCTGACTGTTTTTTTCAATGACCTTAGAGACAACCCTTTGATATGTAATCATCAAGGAAGGTTAGGCCTCTATCTCCGGATCTCTGTGGGAGGGAAAGAGCCTAACTTTGGCGGGCACCTTGCTTCAAGTTGTAAAACTGCCTCCTGTCATGAAGATACAAGAAAGTTTACTTTTCCTTTGGGTAAAGCAAATTAACAAACACAGGTGGCCTGAAAAATCTTCCCATTCTGCTCATGGTTTCAGCAGAGTAGAAATCAGAGTTCAGATCTGTTTCCCTCATTACAATAGCTTTGAATAAAGTCTTCTCCATCTGTTTAATAGTCTAGTACATTTAACAATTATCATACCACCTCTTATTTCTACAAAACATCCTGCTCATTTTTATCTAAATTATTAAACCTATCATTTGATCTTGCCTTGCTTTTTCTAAATGGAAAAGTAGTTGTTACCACTGAATATTTCTTCTTTATTACTGTTTCATTAGTCTTCCTCTTGCCTCTCATAAAAGTTCTCTAAATTCTGCTGCAGTCGCTAATTGCAAAGGCTAAATAAAATCTGATTTGCACAACAATTTTGCAGCTGAACGCCCCCCAACCCCTGTCAACTTGTCAAATTCTTCAACAGACTATTGTATCTCCTTCCTTGTTTTCCTTTATTAAAGGTCTGCACAATATCAGGCCTTTCAGAGCCTTAATTTTCCTCTCTGATTTGGATGTTAAGAAAAGTGGTATGAAATTTGTGGGCCAACATCTTGCAGTATTAGTCCGACCACTCTGTGCACATAATTAGAATTAATTGAATTAGTCCCACTCCTAGCAAAGAAGTAAAATCAATATTATAATTAAAACTGCATTTCTGTATAATTGGATTTTCAAATGAAACCTGGAAAAAGGGGAGGAGTGGAGAGTGTTTCTTATGTGCAAAAGTAATTAATATTTGTATCAAGTTTATATCTTTAAAATAATCTTTCAGGAATTTGTGGCAATATCCTCAGTTTCATTAGCCAGAGCTGATTTTAGGAGTTCCTCACTCTAATCCTTGAAAAAGCCATCCTATAGCAAAAGGCTTCCTATCTGTTGCCACTGAGCTGTCTTTCTTTCCTATCTCAAATATTTCAGTATTTCAGTTAGCTTCAGCATTACAATTTTCAGGGACCATTTTACCCAAAGTGTTTGTTAAATCATATCCAAGAACTTTTTTTTTTTCACTACATCAAAAGAAATCAATCTGATATAAAGAACAGACATGTGGTTGCCAAGGGGGAGGGGGGTGGGAGAGAGAAGGACTGGGAGTTTGGGATTAGCAGATGCAAACTGTTATATATATTTTATATATATATATATATATATATATATATGATGGATAAACAACAAGGTCCTACTGTATAACACAGGAAACTATATACAATATCCTGTGATAAACCATAATGGAAAAGAATATGAAAAAGAAAAAATATATATACATATATAACTGAGTCCCTTTGCTGTACAGCAGAAATTAAACACAACATTGTAAATCAACTATACTTCAGTAAAATTTTTTTAAAAAGGAATTAATCTAAAAGAACTGGGCAGCTTAAGAGTTGATCTACTAGTTCTTTCCCTGGAGTTCACTGCCTTTCCTTCAAGTGCTTTTGCCACAATTCCATATATAGATGGAATTCCTTTTTAGAATGTGATGTTAGAAGAGACTCAGTTTATTTTTTCAAACTGACATGATCGGGGTCACTTGGAGAGCACTACTTGGAATGGCTCTTCTTTCAGAACTTAGTGATTGAGGAAAGTTAACAGGAGTAATATTTGCAGTCATGTTCCTATGTCAGGAAGACTGTGAGGTCCTCCTGGGTTGGGATGGAGGAGAATACATAGATAAATTAGACCTCGTCCTTAGACTCAAAGTTCTCTTCAGTTGGGAAAGACATAAATTATACACTCAAAGAGTTAAAAACAAATAAGGCCGTGTAGGTCACGTGCCAAGTGAGTGGCACAGACAAGTAAATATGCAGGCATGATGAAGTGGGAAAAGTCTTGAAAAAGGTTAGAAGACCGGGTTCAATACAACTCAATATATACAACCTGAACACTTAAGTCACTTGATTTGTGTAGGCCACCACTGTCTCATCTAAGTTGAAAATGTTGAACTAGATTAAAATGTTTCATCCAGCTGTGAAATTCAATGAAATTCAGAAGAGGGAGATCATACCTTGGGATGGAGTGGCCACAGATGATCACTTGAGTCACATGAAACATGCAGTAACATTGAAGGATTAAGAAGATGCTGTTAGGGCTTCCCTGGTGGCACAGTGGTTGAGAGTCCGCCTGCCGATTCAGGGGACACGGGTTCGTGCCCCAGTCCGGGAAGATCCCATATGCCACGGAGCGGCTGGGCCCGTGAGCCATGGCCGCTGAGCCTGCGCGTCCGGAGCCTGTGCTCCGCAACGGGAGAGGACGCAACAGTGAGAGGCCTGTGTACCGCGAAAAAAAAAAAAAAAAAAGAAGATGCTGTTAGACAAGGGAAACAAAAAGGGGACAAAGCCTGATAAAGGCAAAGAGTTACTATATCTCCTTTGTTCACTTTTCTGTCCTCAGAGCTGGCCACAGTACGTGATGCACACCAAGCACTCTGTAATACATGCTTACTGAATTAATGAATTAATTGCAAGATGCTCCCCCTGCTTACACACGTGGTGACCTCTAAAAGATCATGTTCTGTGTTCGCTTAAAGACTCTCAAGCAAAGGAACAAAACAACCACAGACACATTTGTTCGAAACCTTCTTTGGTGACTTGTAATGGATGCAAGTGAGCATTTTCCGTCTCTATCCTAAATTTTTCTTTCTAATCTGAATGCCAAAAGATTATTTCAAAATTCCCAAGGTCATATGATTAATAAATAGAAAAATCCTGAATCAACCTGTGAAATTCCCTCTTCTCTGCCAGTTTCTAACTCAGGGAGGATTCCCTAAACCGCTTCTGAACTTGACCTGTGACATGCACTTCATGCTTCCCTGTTCATTGCCATGTTCTGGACTTGGGTTCTGCATTGCATTGCAGTTTTTCAGCTCTTCAGCCTTCAGAACAAATTCTCACTTAAATTGTATATAGATCATCTTCTGAAATGCCTCCCCTGCCCCTATTTTTTCGCCTCCTATGTCACCTTTAAATCTTTGGTACTCAGTGAGCCTTCTTCTCTCCTCTGGTGATGCCTTGGGTGTGCTCTTAGCCACTTATATCCAGGATCAATTTTGGATGCTGGAAGAAGGGGCACATTGTTTTGATTTCCCCTGAGCTGCTAAAGTTGTAATGTTCAAAACAGAAGTGCCCTGAGAAGACATCTTTGCTTGCATATCACTTCTTGGCAACAGATAAATTGTTTCTGTATAGTTTTCTCTTTGAATTTTATGTTGGATCAGTTTTTAACTTGAAGACCGTTCTCTTTTGAGTAATACTTTTTCAATGTGTCCCACTTGGAGATTTACTGCACCAATTCATCATCAGAGTGACTGCTGGCTCTGATGATGTGTAGCTTAATACATCATCAAAGCAATTTCTCACTCAAGTTACATATTACATAGGAATGTTAGTGCTTGTATTTTAAAATATATATATTTATGTGCTTACAACAAATTAAAGAAGCTTTCAGAGACTTTGCAAAACTCTTAAATCTGTCCCAAATCTAGATAGGCTATAAAATTAGCACTGAGTCTCAATAATGATGAGTGCCAGACCTCTTCTGCATAGCGACAGATATCTTCTTCATAAATTTTTATTTTTTCAGTAATAAATATGTGAACTTCATAGAACAACTTAAAAATACAAAAGTATATATAACAAAGACTATATCTTCCTTCTGTCCACATCTGACAACTATCTAGTACTCTTCTCCAGAGGGAAATAACTTACCAACTCTTTTAGAGATAGTATAAGAACACTCAGACACCTATGTATATATCTTTTTTCCCCTTTATATGCAATCCATAACATATTCTTCTGCATCTTTTTTCCCTCCATTTAATAGTATAAATTAGAAATTGCTCCATGTATATACACATAGACTTTCCTCATTCTTTCTGGTGATAGCATACATCTTCCTATCTTCCCCTTTTTGTTATCTCTGTGTGCTAGAGAGATATTATCACTTCTCTGTAGAATATTGACTTTTCCTTATTGCATGGACATAGTCCAAATTAGAATAAGAATTTTAGAAAATGACTAGAAAGAAAATGGAGTTACTTACAGTGTTTCTTCATTATGTAATATAGAACTGTCTTATTCTTTTTCTGACAGTATACTATCCTACTGGTTTCTTTTAGGATTTTGACTCAAGGAGAACTCATTTTCATTAATAAGGATTTAAATTTTTTGTTTTACTGAAACATGAAATTAGTGAATCTTACCAAAGGTGATAAAAATATCTACATTCTTTTTTTAGGAATAAACTAAAACTGGGGAGAGAGAAGAGGAAGAATGTAAAGGCATTGAAGTGTGATTAAATGTCATACATTTTAAATAATAAGTGGCAGTTCTTAACAGGAATGTTCCAAATCATTACATCACACACATTACCTTTATTTTTATTTATGAGCTTAGCTTTAGTTTGTGTTATGGACATCAAATGAACTATTAAATGGAAAATGGAATTTTTAATATTCTCTCAAATGAAGAAAGGTAATGAGAATATTAGAAATTCCAATATGAAAAGTCTCAGTCTCTAATCCAAGTTATGAAAGTATCAATAGTTACAATTAAAGGCAATATATAGAGTAGTTAAAAAGGATAAATGTCTCCTCAAAATCAAAGTTTTAAAATTTTTTATTGAGGCTTTTTTGATTATTATTATAAACAAGTTAGCTCTTCTCCATCAGTCCTTCATTTAGCTTTTGCCTTGTGACTTCCATGATTTATTTTATATTATCTATTATGAATTCATCAGTTTTCTCCTTTAATAGTTGCCAAGCCACTTCTTTAAAGACTTAACTATAAACATAAGTCCACAAAAGCAGAAATTCTGATACTATATGAGATTATTATTTTTTTGGCAAAAATACCCTAATTTTGTTTCTCTGTTCTCTTTCCCTTGACATTGTTGACTTAACCAACTTATGAATGTGAGAGTGTACAGATATTTAAACTGAAAATTTTACAAAATCTCCTCTTAAGAGAAAAAGAAGCTATCAAGTAACATAGCAGGGCAAATTCATGTCAACGTGTGTGTGCACACTCTTATTTCCAACCCTCAACTCTCTTTTCGCCTCCCCAAGTGTTCTGGAAAAGATAAATTTCTTAGTAAACAATTATAAAAATCTGGAGAGCTAATGGGAAGAATTTAATTTGAAGGGGATAGGAGAGTGCAGTTTTCATCTCAAAAGTGGCGAGTGTCATTCCTGAGAGTAGAAGGTGACACAAGGTTTCTAGAGAGCAGAGAGAGGGGAGGGGATGGAGGGGGTGGGGGAGGGGAAGGCGAGAGGGAGAGAGATTGGAGAGTGAGATCAGAAATCGTGGTGACTAGCCATTGATGACATTTTTTAATCCTTACTTTTTTTTTATAAACTCTGATTAAAATCTACTTAACAGACAATACTTTCAGAGTTGGATCTAGTTGAGTGATTATTCTGGCTATAAGGTGGAAAGAGTTAAGATTAAAAGCCATCATTAGGGCCCAGCCACACAGCATTACCTTTGAAAATAAACTTTTTTTTCTTTTTTTTTTTTTTGATGACAGAATTAACTACTGCTTTAAGAAGCTAAGGCCTGTTCATTCCTAATGTAATCAGTTAATCCTCAGAAACAGAATATGTGATCTTATTTTCCCATCTCTGCTCATTTCATAGTCAAACAGTTTATAGTCAAGCTGGAATAGCACACCAGAATGTTTAATAACCCAGATTCTGAGGTTCAGACCCTAGCACCAACACTTACTAGCTTGGACAAGTTACCTAATCCCAAGAATCTCCATTTTCTTATCTAATCTGTAACCAAATTCCTAGTTTTTTTTTTTAAGGATTAAGTGAACTATTATCCAAGTTAATAAAGTTAAGATAATTAAGTTAAAATTAACTTAATTTGTTAGTCAATCTTAAAGTCTTCTTTGTACTTTGGCAATCCATAGTTGGCCAAGTAGGAAGATGACAATTGGATAGAAGACCTTGTTTTGAGCTGAGTTCATTAAGTATTAAGCAGTACTCATTAGAGAGGAGAAAAACAGTGCTGAATCAGATTCTGTAGGTTCTGAGAAACATTATTTGCTTATTATACCTGCCTGTCATGTTTCTGTTTATGTACTAGAGTTTATCAACAAAAATTGGACTCAGATATTTTGTCAAGTGACTTTAGAGGGAAGATTGAGATCAAGTTACCATATGTCCTGATCTTCCTCTATAGTCTTTACTTCAATTATGTGTAAAAGGTATAATGAGATTTATCAGATAGTATATCTTGATTTTTGTTTTGAAATCTTGATTTTTGTTTTGAAAACGTAACCATGAAAATGATGTAGCACACAAGCATTGTTTTACATAATTTATGACAAAAAGAATAAGCAATGTCACTTTAAAAATCACTCTTCAATGCATTAAGATGTTATTCATATATAGTTATAAGTTGAAATTTATAAAATAATTGAAATTTTAATTGACCCACAGTTTAAATTTCGGCATTAAAATGTTTATTTATAAAATTTGAAAATTTAATAATATAATGTATATTAAATATTTTTAACACAATTAAAAATAGAAGCAGGGCTTCCCTGGTGGTGCAGTGGTTAAGAATCTGCCTGCCAATGCAGGGGACACGAGTTCGAGCCCTGGTCCGGGAAGATCCCACATGCCGCAGAGCAACTAAGCCTGTGCGCCACAACTACTGAGCCTGTGCTCTAGAGCCCACGAGCCACAACTACTGATCACATGTGCCACAACTACTGAAGCCCACGTGCCTAGAGCCCGTGCTGTGCAACAAGAGAAGCCACTGCAATGAGAAGCCCGTGCACTGCAACGAAGAGTAGCCCCAGCTTGCTGCAACTAGAGAAAGCCCGCATGCAGTAACGAAGACCCAATGCAGCCAAAAAAAAAGAAGCATATCTATTTGTAATAAAAACACATAAAATACTTCCTGTATTTTGACTGAACAAGAGAAAATGTTTCTAAGTATTAAGACAGATACAAATGTTCCTTTTAGAGGCAGAAGACATTTCATTTTATTTATTGCATTCAATTCATTCATCCTTTGCTTTAAAACTGTGCCTATCATAACTTGACAAGCCATACAAATTGACTTCGCTTTTACTTAATTAACTGATCATTCATCAGTTTATCTTTATTGATGCTTATCCATTAAAAAGGAGAAGGGGAGAAATATTGTGGATAATACTCTAAATCTCTCGCTTTATTGGTCATCTATGAACATTAAACATATCAAAGTGTTATGCAACATTAATGGCAAACTTTTATTGAGTCATTACTATTTATTAGTCAGACACAGCTTTCAGTGCTTTATGTGTGCTATTTAACACTCCCAACAAGTCTGTGAGGAGAGTACTATTGTCCTTATTTTTACATAAGAAAAAGAGGAGTTAATACTTCATCCAAAGGTATGTAGCTAGTAGGTGACATGGTCAGATTTCATAATGACACAATCTGTCTGATGAGGCCAGGCGATTAACCACCAAGCTCTCATACATACCGTCTCTGAATGTATCATAGCATGTCAGATTTAATATAGGACATGTTTTTGAGTAATTATGAGACACTTTAATATTATTTGTGATTTTTTTCATATTTTCAAAAAAAAAGTTAAGATGTTTGAAAAATTAGAACACTAAGATACTTAAAATATTCCAAAGACTTTTCTAAAATATATTTGCTTGATTTGTATTAATATTTTACTCGAAGAAAAAACAAACTTTTCAGTGACTCATAATCTCTGTTTCAGTTTGGTTCTTGCTTTAAAAAAAAAATAGAATGGATAGAGGAGACCTGTTTTCCGCAATTGCTATAAATTCTAAATACATTTGAAATGTCACTGCACGTTGTTTACCAACTTGTTGGTATTAAGTGAGGTCAGAATTATTAATGAGAGACCTTTGCCAACAAATGCTAGAGATAGTGAACAATACTTTTCCATAAGTACAAATGAATGAACATTGCTGGAATCTCAGATGAGGTGACAAATGTCCTACAATGCTGGTGGGAAGGGTAAAAATAAGGAAGATGGTGGAAATTAACATATTGCTTAACTACTTTCCATTTGAAAGATAGAATTCTGGAAAAGGAGAAAAAAGGTGAAAAAAAATGGGGAGCAAAAATTGAAAGGTTGAGGAAAGAGAGAAAGAAATTAAATGGAAAAGTAGGAGAAAATACAAAGGACTAGAGATGAACTCAAGGAAAAGAATGGAGAGAGTAAGGAAAACTAAATAGAGAAAAGAATATAAAGAATTTCATACCCTCAGCTTCTTGCCTCACTATATCTGAATGAACATTCCCAGAATCATTGTTTTGGTTCTCTTCTCTACAGTCTGTAATGTTTGCCATTAGGATCTCACTAGAAAATGCCTTTAGAACCTTTTCAGTATATTAGGGATTTTGTTTTGCTATCAAATTGATAGACAATAGGATTTGAAAAAAATTGTTAGATAAATTTCAGCTTACAAGGAAACATCTTTCTGGGCAATGACTGTTGAAAATGCAGGAAGAAAACACAATTTTTCCCAAACAAAATTAACTTTATATCAAAGCAAAAACATAAATACCAAAAATGGAGCAAGTAAACAAGGTACTGAACTGAAAATGAAATATAAAATCTACAATTTTCAAAATACTATACTTTTCATCATCAACAAAATCCTCTATATATCAACTTAATCTCAGAAAGAATTTCCCTTTCACTTTATTTCTGGTAACAATCTGGCTCCCCCAGGACGTGTGATTATATTACATAGTGAATTTTTTTCCCTCTCACACTCCTTCTCACCATGAAGTCTAGAGCTGGGTTAGGTCTCCTAGTTCAATCCTGCTGCTTTCTCTTTTCTAAAACAGGACAATGTGACTCTCAGGTCGTCACATCAGACGACACCACCCATGAACGCTCCTTTGTTGTGATCATTCATTCCCCTACTCCAAAGCAATTCGCCTCACTCTGCAGATTTTTAACACCTGTCTCAATCTCCAAAATTACTCCTGCCTAATTATTGATGATTGTATAATTCACAAACATGATCCTTCCTGTGCCCTAGCTTCTCAGTTCCCCGACCTCCAGGGAAACTTGTTCTGCTCTTACCTCAAGTACACAGTTAGACTCCGTCATTATGAGCGACTGAAGCTTTCTACAACCTCAGTTGTAAACTTTGTTCTCTCTGACATCTCCTCTAGGATTTTCTGGAACACTCTGATTCCCTGGGGCATAACGTCCAGTGATTCTGGTACCTTTATACTGCCTCTCTTCCTCTTTATGTCCTCTCAGCCCTTCTCACCCAACTCGAATTTATGGACCATCACTAAAACCATTCCATCTTAGACACATTCTTCTCTGACTCGCTCTCAGTTTACACACTCAACAAAACACCAATCCTGGAAAAATACAACTGCCTACTGCATACATTTGCATTCATGAAATTGACTATGGTTTGAGAAAGATCTAGAACCAAACTGATTGTTTTCATCTTAAATTAATAGGTACTAACTTCAAATAAACCACATCCACCATCATACATTACCTCATCATACATTATCCACTTACTTCATTCATTATCTCACTGAAATTTGAGACAATTTCAAACATTTCTTGTCTCTCAAATTTCCACATATTTTTAGCCAGTGACTGAACTTTCCAATTCGCTGAGAAAATTGAAAGTTACGAGAGAAATCCTACAAGCTCTTCCCTCAAATCCTCCATCTGCATCTATGTGCCTGTGTTCTCTCTCTCCAACTGTTGCTATAGATGAACCCCCCATGCCTCTATTTAAGGCTTAACCTGCTCACCAGTATACTAGATTCATCCTTTCTTATGCCTACTCAAGAACATCACTCTAGCCAGTCTCCCTTCTCTGACCCCAACCGTCAAATTTACCCTTCCTACTTTCCTATCATGCTGCTATTCCACAAAATAGCATGCTGCTATTAAAATACAAAATAAAACAAAAACCAAAAACCTCTCTTACTTCTA
Source organism: Pseudorca crassidens (assembly GCF_039906515.1). Classification (NCBI taxonomy): domain Eukaryota; kingdom Metazoa; phylum Chordata; class Mammalia; order Artiodactyla; family Delphinidae; genus Pseudorca; species Pseudorca crassidens. The sequence continues at coordinate 73,656,897 of NC_090302.1, read as the reverse complement.
GTACCCTCAGCTATCACCCCATTTTTCTATTCCTCCTTGTAGTAAATTTCTCAAAACAGTTGTGTACACTTTCTGACTCCTATTGCTTCTCTCCCATTCTCTCAGCAACCCTCACTCCTCTACTGAAATTACTACTGACATGGTTATCAATGCCTTCATATTGAAAATCCAGTGGTCATGTTTTGATTCTAAAATTACTTGATCTATCATCCACATATGATACAGCTAACAACTCCCTTCTTAAAATGCTTTCTTCACTTGTCTTCTTCAGCATCACGTTCATTCCCCTGTTTTTTTCTTACTTTATTTTCTGTGCTTTATTAATCTCCTTAGTGGAGATTCATCGTTATCTTTCCAACCTCATAACACTGGAATTCCCAGTTCCTATAACCTTTTTTTCTTTTCTATCTATACTTTCCTGGGAATCTTATTTGGTTTTGTTCATTAAATACCATCTATAGAGTGATGACTGACAGCTTTGTATTTCTAGCGTACACCTACCTCACCCTGGACTCCAAACAAATTTGCTGCAGTGTCTGCAAGGTATCTAGACATAATGGGTAGTGGAAACTAGAGCTCCTGATTTTCTGTTCCCACATAAATCAGGTCCAGGTGCAATTGCCCCCATTTCAGTTAGTAGTAATTTTATATTTCTAATTGCTCAGATCAAAACATCCTGAAGTCACCCAGGTATTTTGTTTGTTGTTGCTGTTGTTTTAATTTTGTTTTGGGTTCTGGTTTCATACCCCACATTAGAAAATTCTGTTGGCTCTATCTTCAACATATATCTAGAATCTTCCCATTTCTCACCACCTCTCATGATAATCACCCTAGATCTATCCACAGTCATCTTGCCCTGGATTTTTGGTTCTAACTGGTCTCTCTGCTTCCATCTCTTCTATTTCTATCCCCTAAAGTCTATTCTCAACAAGGCATTCTGAGTGGATCTACTAATGTATGAGTTAGAGGAAGTTATTTCACTGTTCAAAACTCTCCAATAACTTTGGATTTCACTTGGAATGGAAGCTAACATCTTTAAGCTAGCCTAAAAACCCTACATGATCGGTCCCCTCACATTTTATTACCTCTCTGACTGTCTTGCTCACTAGGTCCTCTCCTTCCCACTTTTCTTTAGCTATACTGACATCAGACATTAGGCAGACTCCTGCCCCTGTAGTTTTGCACTTGTTTACACCCTCTACCTGTGATGCTATTCCTCTAAATTGAGGAAGCTATCCACATAGTGAGCTTTCTCACCTCCTTTAAGTCTTTGTCTAAATGTCATCTTCTTGAGAGTTCTCTGATCACCCTATTTCAATTTTACCCTCCCCTCTACCCCAACTGGGCTTCTGGTCCACTTTCCCTGCTTTATTTTCTCAATAGCAGTTTTTACTTTCTAACTTAACTGTATAAAATTATTAACTTTTACATTGTCTTTTCTATAGAAGCTCCATGAAGGCAGGGGTTTCTGACTACTTTATTTACTGAGGTATTCCTGGTACCTAGAAAATACCTCATATATAGTGGGCATTCAGTACATACTTTTAGCTGTTGAGTAAATGAGTATTTGAATAAATACTTTGAAATAAAAGCTGTCTTAATTTAGAATATATGCTATACTGACCTTTCGTTTCGAATTTGTGTCTCCTGGCACTATCCATGAACAGCGAGGGGACCACATTGCTTTTACCTAACTGCCTAACTGCTTGTATACTCTGAGACTTTGGACAATGACATGTTTTAAAGAACTAAAATTTCAGGTTAAGAATCACTCTCTTCAGTATAGATGCTGATTTAGCAGAACTTTCTTAATCTTTTCACATCCTAACATTATTTGAAATGGACTTTAAACTCAATGGCAAAACATGATGGCACAACTCATAGACACACACATACACTCCTACGACTCAGTGGCATTCTTTTAATTCACTTTTATCTATGCTTTAGAGGTCCATGAGTGCTATTTACTACCACTCCTTTTATACTTGCTAGGACACTTGAATATAAGTAACTATGATACCTCAAGGTAACAATTTTTTTGGGAGGGTGGGGGGTCTCTCTCTTCTCCCCATGCTTCAGACTTCTGAAATACACTCAAAGCACAACTTTCTAATGTAGACCATTATCAGCATTGTGTAAGATCTTAAGGTTGGGCTGTCTTTTTAATTTATACAACATGATGTTTTTCAAAATTTCTATTGAGGCCTTTCCCCTTACATTAGAAAATGTGGAAGCCAAAAATAAATACAATAGAAGAGAAATAGGAAGAAAATGAAGACATGGTTGGATAGCCTGAACACAGACTCCTGAGTCAGAGAATATGAGATACATACACAAGAATTCTAGTCCACATCCAATTAATCACTGTCTCTGAAAGGAAAAGAACTTTTAGAAGTGTTTTATTTTGAGAGAGGGAAGCTTGTTACTTCTGATGCCATTGAAAGTTCAATATTAGGGAGAAGACTCTGTTTGAAAAATATTTACTGGACTTGAGTTGTCCAAAATTCTGACTGTCGCCTAGCCCAGTTATTCTGAGTCCTTGATCATGATCCTACTGCTCCTGATACATTTCCTGAATTTCTTCACCATTTCCTCCCATCAGCTCTTCTGAGGAGAGTCCTGAGCCATTTTGCACTGGTATAGATACTCAAGTTTCATCTAGTTCACAACATTCCTGGCTACTATAATGTATGTTTATAAAAAACATTTAAGTTTTAAATGTGTTCACTATATTTGACTGTTATTGGAAAACCCACTGTTCGTACAAAGTGGCTTTTATGTTTGCTTTATGAGTTAGTAATCAAGTGTGCATTTTTCCAGCTCGGGGATCATGGTTCATTTTGGTTCAAAATTTTGCCTTAACCACATTGAAAATTCAATATAATTAATTATTGACAGTGATTTGCATTTTTTCAAACCAGAGAGTGTTAGAAGATAGACATAGTGGCTTGGTAAGAAAAGCTGCATGTTAGCAAATGGCTGCACTGCAGATAGGGGAGAGGATTTTTCAACTTCTATTGTTATGATATTTTCAGCCAAAAAATTTGCAATGCCTGGCTTTGATGGAAATATAATGGTGAAATAGGGCAGCCATTTTCAATTATTGCAGCTACACTGTCTGTATGACTTTGCCGATCTGAACTTGACTTATTCTATCCTTAAAACAAACACAAAAATAGAGACAAGAAAAATAACTCTTTATTCACATAAGAGAAGCATTGCAAGGATAAATTAAACTATTTCTACTCATAATGTTACTTAGTTTTTGGACAAATGGTGCTATATAAATGCAAAGTACTAGTGTTACTTTTACAGAGAATAGAGTACAGAGGGATGAGTGTTGAGGACAGATGAAATGTTTACGTTAGCTTTATTTCTAAAGAAAAATACTTTGAAAATATCTAAGCTTAATCACACTTAGTTTTTCCTCCTCATAATTCAGAACACATTTATCTTTGTTTGTCCACAAAGCAAAATAGTTATTTCTCGCCCTTGCTCAGGATCTTGCTCTCAAGCTCATGAAAATGCTTCAGCTCTCTGTGCCAACCGAAGGAGCCATTTGACAAATGGCGCATTTGAGGTATCACAATCTTATGTGATCTCCCCACAATGCTGCACACCTCTTATCTGATTCCGATAGCTCAGGGACAACTTAACACATTGCATTTATCTTTATTGTGATTTAATTTTGAGCAGTCAAGATCCAGAGTGGAAGGAGAAACTGCTCGAATTTCAAAATCAGGTTGCCCTGCTTGCAAATTGCTTATTCTGTTAAATACTTGCAAAGACACCCACCATGAGGTTTTGACACTCAATCCATCAGTCTTGTTTCAGCTCTCCTGACTTCAGCTGCTGTTGTTGGATTCTTTGCCCTGATTCTTCTCTTAAGTGAGGCCAGTGCTTAGAACAAAGAACCCATGGTGATGTCAGAGTCCTATAAACCAGGAGTAGCAAACAGCTGTGGAAATAATCCTACTTGATTTCTCATAATCCTCTGTGCTCACTACTACAGGCCCTCACCTCGGGTTCTGTTGCTCCTGCACCTGAGATACAGAAGAGTAAGAATTTTTATGCATAGCTATTAACAGATACTTCTTAGGCTGAAGGATAGCCTTCATATATGATAAAATCAAACACTGAAGAATAAAGGATCGGTTTTTTGGAAGTTAAGGTAAACTCTAGTGACAAGTGGTAGAACGTGAAGCAAGCTGAAACTCAAGGTATGCCTTCCATTAGTGATACCATCATAGGAACCTTAAATAATCTGCCTTTTTAATGCTCTAGAACCCTTGATATAATATGGAAGGTGGACTAGATAATTTCTCAGGTAGTAGTCTCTGATTTCTTGTGTATAATAAAATGAATGCATTTTTGTTGTGAAAGATTATAAAGGATATGAAAGTTTAATGAGCAAAGTAAACCTTTTTACTTTAAAATACCCAGAGATAAGTTGAATTCATATCTTATTCAGATTTACATTTTTTTAGTCATAAATTTAAATGTGATAAATGTGCATACCCCAAATTAACTTTAATAATGCCTTTAAATTACTCATTCTCTAAAAGTACGCATGAATTTATGTAAGTACAAGGCCACTGGACTGTGTTTAAGACTCCTATGATTAAAAAAAAGGAAAGTAATTTAAAATATTAGAGTCACATTCAGCTTAGCAACATACTTAGGGCATGGAAGAAACAAGAAGATCAGGATTACTATCTCGCATTCCATGATCACTCGGGAGCATGTGGGCTCAATGATATAAAGTTGCTGATATTTGATAATTTTTAAACTTTAAAAATATTGATTTCATATAGTTCAACTTAGTTAAACTATTCACACTCTTTTATGGTTGTATGTAGTTGAATAAACATAAACTAAGTGTGGATATGATGCAAATTCCTCTGGAATGGTTTTTAACAGTTTGATGGCTGCTTCCAGCTTTAAAAATGACATTTAATACATTTTCTTACTATGAAATTATTGCATGCTAGAAAAAAAAAATCCATCTAAAGTGTGTCTTTACAAAAATTATGCACGATATTAGACTTTCCAAGGCAAATTCATGTTTAGGGAGAGCTTTATTCTGATTATTGTATTTGAGAATTATGTTCAGAAAGTGAGAATGGATCTCTCACATGATGCGCACTGATTAGATGGGATTAAATGTTCTTATGTGCCTCATACCAGCCTTAAGATTCTGATTTTCACACTTCAGAGAAGACAGAAGTGTAGGATTTTTGATGCCTCTCATTGAGAGAGAACGCAAGTTCACAATTTTATAGAGAAAGCCTGACAACTAAATTTCAGGTATAGATCTGTTAGTATCTCCCTGTATGACATTGAGCAAATCACTTCAACTTTCTGATCTTCATTTTCCTATTTGTAAATAAGGGAATAGTATTTGGTGAACATATATTTTCTTAGCTCTGAAGTTCTATCGAAACATGAGTCTTTGAGATAGACATGAATTTTCCATCACTAATAATTGTGTTGTTAAATTCTCTCAAGAAAACTCTGTCTACTCTCTTTTCCCTCTATCATTTGTTGTTCTGCCAAGAAAGAGATCAATATTAAGTCCCTCAGAATGAACTAAATTCAGTCTTTAGAAAGAACCCATAAATTAAAATGAAAATATATTTTTCAATTTATTTTATCCTTCAAGTTCGTGTTTTCTCCCTACACCATCTAGTGTGACCATTCAGAACTATGAAATGCAGTTGATTGCGTTTCTACCCATTTAAAAAGATTTTGAACAAACTGACTCAAAGATTATAAAAGTGTAATGAGAAAGACTTGTGAATATGTTTCACTGGAGAGAGATGCTGCTCTTCTGTGATCTCCACGTGCCAAAGTTTTTATTCTACACAATTCTAGGGGGTTCTATCCTTAGCCTATCCTTGCTATATTATGCTCTTTCTGTTTCTCTTTTGCCTTTTTTCCGTTTTCTTTTTTGACTAAGTTGACTAAGGATCAACTCAGTATGATCATAATTATTGCTTGATGAGGTGAGGCTGAATTTTGGAAGGGAAATACGATCATATATGCTTACCTTTTCAGATATAGCACTTCATCTGAAAATATGGATTTAATTAATTGTTGAAGAAGTTGTATATTCTCTTGCATGTGCACGCGCGCACACACACACACACACACACACACACACACACACACCCCACCAATCTATTAATGTATCTTGTTTCTCAAGAGTAAATTCACTTGAGAAAGGGAAACTATGATTATCTTTCATAGTGGTAGGAAAATCTAAGTCCCTACATCCATTCAATTTTATGCTTATTTTCATTCACTGATTTCCCTTGGTTGCTCATATTTTGTCTCAACACAGGGAAGCCTTTAATATCAAGTAGGTTTCTAGAGTGAACTGTCCATATTCTTCCTTATTTAGAAGTATATTCTAATTTTGGTGAGCATGTAAATCGTCCACTAAGAATGACAGTGGATAACAGCAAATGGTAACAAATCTATCAACTCATAAAAAGGAAAGACCCAGTGGGAACCATTACCTGTATGTAATTCCTTTAGAACTGAATGTGCTTGCTCATTTCCAGATACGAAGTTCAGGTCCGAAAGTCATTAGCATTAGTTGCACTCATAAATTGATATAAACTTCAAAATACAAATTATGCTCTTGAATTATGCCAAATGATGTAATATTACCTTGATATTTCCTTATTATGTCCTGTAAAGAGTAGGGTACATTAGGGTCAGATGTGGCATTAGATTAGCTTACCGGGATTATCTGGCAGGGTCTCTGGCTTTGTATTAAGAATCATAGGGGGGCTTCCCTGGTGGCGCAGTGGTTGGGAGTCCGCCTGCGGATGCAGGGGACACAGGTTCGTGCCCCGGTCTGGGAAGATCCCACATGCCGCGGAGCGGCTGGGCACGTGAGCCATGGCCACTGAGCCTGCGCGTCCAAAGCCTGTGCTCCGCAACGGGAGGGGCTACAACAGTGAGAGGCCCGCGTACCGCAAAAAAAAAAAAAAAAAAAAAAAAAACAAACATAGGAAATAAGAGACAGACTGAGAGAAAATGATAAACCTGCTAATATTGACCTGTGATATGCCTATGGACTCAAAATTGGAAAACACACACACACACACACACACACAGAGAAGAGGTATTTATCTTCCAAAGGAAAACAACTGAAAAGGAGCTTCTAGTACATTTAGAGTGTTCAGGTAAAAAAATTGTTTTAGCTGTAAAGCTAACCCCAACTATGTTAGGGGAAAAAAAGGAGAGGAGAATGTATTTTCTCATGTAAATAGCAGGTTTGGTGGTGTAATTGTCTTATGAGACTCAGCTATATCCAGGAGCTCAAAAATTTCCTTTCTTGGCTTTGACTCACTCTAAACACTGACTTTATTCTGCAGAAAGGCTCTCTTTGTGCTCTCACCCCCAGATTCATCTTCTTTCCTCTTAAGAAATGCATGAGAAAAATTTGGTTCTATTGAAAATATCCTGTGGAAAATACATTGGCTTGATTTATGTTTTGCTTTGTTTTTTTGCCCATTCTTATTTTCTGATAAAAGACAGGCCACTGAGACAGAGAAAGAGGGTGAAATTTTCCAAAGGACTCAAAAGAAGAGGATGGAAAGGTGTTATGAGCAAATAAAAATTATAGTTATCTTGGCTATTACATTTGACCTCAGATTCCTACATATTACTGTTACCCAAACTCTGTTACATGGATCATCATTGCTCCATGAAATATTAATCAGTGTCCTATGGGAAAAATAGCTTCTGTAAACAAATAATTTTGGAAAATGTTTGATTAACAGGATATTAAAATTGTTTTTCTACCTTATTATTTACTAAGGTGCAAACATGATAGATGTCATACGCACTGCTATATTTAGAATGGATAACCAACAAAGACCTACTGTATAGCACAGGGAACTCTACTCAATATTATGTAACAATCTGGGGAAAGTATTTGAAAAAGAATAGACATATGTATATGAATAACTGAATCACCTTGCTGTACACCTGAAACTTTACAACATTGCTAACCAAATATACTCCAATATAAAATAAAAAGTTAAAAAAAAAACATGATAGATGTCAAATCCTGAAAGAAGAGGGAGACAGATTTCCACATGCAGAATTTACAAAGGAAATTTCCATAAACAAGTTCAATGGCTTTTGAACTCTCTGACTCAATTAGAGAATATAAACTAGTGAAAAGAGGGAGGAGTTTGAATACATAACTTGGGCAATAACTGTTGCTGTGTTGATAGCCTCCCCACATCAAAGTTTCCATGTTGCACAGTTCCAGGGGGTGCTGTACTTTCTGTGAATAACACCCTCAGTCCAACCCTCAGTCATTCACATAGAGTCCAGGCCATTTCACTTCCTATTGTTGTGCAGTACATTGCCTCTGCCAGTCCTACACTCACCAATAGGGAGGGTGGAGTGTGCTACCTTCTTATCGGCAAATCTAGTGAATAGGGCTTTTATGAAACTCTCAGAGAGCTTAAAGTGTGCTCCTTGAAATCTGGGGACTCTGAAGATTGGATCCTGACTCGTGTGAGAAAATGAAAATGGCCTGTGGCAGCAGGGTAGACAAGTTTGTATTGGGACTTGTATGCTCAGAGTTTATCAGGGCAGGGGGTGCCTGAGAGTTTGCATGCTCAGAGTTTATCAGGGCAGGGGGTGCCTGAGAGTTTCGTGTAGATAGATGTGACCGTATAGGAGAGAGGGTCAGGGTGGAGTAGTCTAGAGTCCTGGCTAGTAGAGCCACTTGATTGGGCAGAGGGATCCCAGCAGTAAGAAGATGGACACGATTATGGGATACCTGGAAACTGTAGGAGAAGTCCTAAGTGAGCACCTGGAATTTAGTGAGTCTAATAAACTTTTAGCAAGATTTCCACCAACAACAAAAAAAATGCTCATGAGACCAAGAGCTATAAATTTCTGCCAGTCTTAAGGAACATGAACTGGTTTTTGATTTAAGTCCTTTCTTATGCCCTTATCACTCTTCCATTCACCCCTGAAACCTTGGAGGGGTCAGAACCTGGGGGAGAGGAGAGGTAGGAGAATAGTAAATTGAAGGAAGTAATCTTTCCTTTCAGTCTAAAGCAGGCTTGGGCTGGTGTTAGGAAGAAGATATATGTTAAATCAAGCTCATTGTTTTGATTCATGTCTCGGAACAGACAACCTGATTATATATTGGAGTTTGTTTTTAACTAAAAGTAACTTTAGGGCTAATCTAATCATTACTTAATAGTAATTCACACACAGGGGTCATGGACCTGCTGAACTTTTCACTTAGGACCCAGATAAGGTTAAATTCATTGAATAAATTTTAAAGGGAAGAACAATGCTATATTTACACTTTGTTTACATCTTGAATGCTGCATGTTTAACATTTCAGATATACAAAATTAAACAAGTTTTAGCTTTTTGTTGTTTTTAATGTGGCATTTTTCAGGGCTGTTCACAGGCTGTTCAGCTTGGGAATTCCTAAGAAGTTATGGTAGATGGTGTTTCCCAAATTATTTGACCCTGAGACCATTTTTTCACAATATACCCACTTACATCTTAAAAAATATATTACCTAGCACTGAGCTTGGGAAACTGTAGCATCCTTAAATGTAAAGAATGAGTGATAAGTAATGCAGATCTGAGATTGTAGAATGAAATAGTGAATAACTTCTTTTAGTATTCTCCAAAACTTGGCGGGATAGGATAAGAGTACACTAATGGAAAATTATGCCCTATTCAAAAGAAACATCTGTTATATCAGAAGGCAGAGAAACTCTGAAACTCAAAACAATATATACATTCTCAGAAATCCATGAAAATTCAAACAAGCTTAGAGGATGGAACAGAAGTGGTACTGTTATGAAAGATTAGATTACAGTCTATTCTGCTGTATGGAGAAAGTAGAAACCACTTTTTGTGCATAGAACACACATTGGCTAAGATGCAAATTATTAGTTATTTGAGGCTTCAGCCATCTGGACATTTACTGGAAGTCTCATTCAAATACAAAAAAAAATACACATTCTTAACTTGACTTTTAAAAAGTCAGTCTCCCAGAGGTGAAAGGGAAAAACTCATCAAACATTTAGAATGAATCTAATTCTTTTAGGCAGGGAAGAACTGATTGCTAATGAAAGACAATGAATGGGAACTTTAGGACAAAGAAATTATGTCATCTTATAGTCTACATGACACTGAAAGAATAGACTGCAGAGTGCAGTCAGATATACATCTTAGGTTTTAAGAAGACAGTTTTAAAAATATTGGAATAATAAGAAGCACAATTGTATGGCATGAAATTCTGGAATGGATGATGACTTAAAAGTCTAGGAAATTTTAAAAACAATTAATTCTGACTTACTCCTTTGAGAAAATGTGAGGTACTTAAAGAAATTTGTTGGCTACTGAAGAAGTTCTCTATTGACCTTTGAGGTACAGGAGCCATAGACAGAATATAACTAGTAAACATAACTATCTAGATAAGTGTGATGTTCATGCACTAGCAAAAGGTGACCAAAAGGGCAAAGTACAAAATGAACCAAGGTAAATACAAAATGAACCAAGGTGATCAGAAAAACTAAACACACCAAAAGATAACTTGTGAAGTGATTATCAAAGACATGAAAGCTAAATGCACCCCACAATCAAGGGCTTTATTTTGCTATAAAGAACACTAATGTGACAGCAAAGTCTGGATAGACCCTATAGACTGATAATAGTATTATAAAAGTATGAATTTAAAAACTTTGGTAATTGTACTGGGGTTATATCTGAAAGCATCCTTGTTATAGCCTGTTGAGCCATGTCATATGGAAAAGAAAGTGTGATTCCATTTTCCTATGTCCACACCTCTCAAATGAGAAAGTTTCAAGCACCAAGTCAAGTATATTATCATCACTTATACCATTATTATTTTCTCAAAACCCATAGCTTATATTAGTCTGGTTCAGTTTGAACCACGACTCTTGTGTACTTTTATCCCCTGAAGTTTCTCATTTTCTTAACCATTTTCTCATTGAATAAAATAACACGTCATCATCCAATTGCTAATATCATAGAGTTCCTTAAATAGACAATTTGTTTAGAATGAAATCTGTGACCCTTTTCACGTTAGTCTTCATGGAGGTTTTGACTTGACTTTTCAATATAGTCCAATTGTATTCTAAGGATTTTGTAGAGCTGACAACTAGGAATTTACTTACATTGCTCTCCTTAATTAAATAGATTATTTCTTTGGATCTATATCTTCCTCTCCTTGGGTTTCTGTTCCTTCTGTGAAATATCAATGCATTAATACTTCCTCCTTTGAGAGTGGTCATGAAAGGTTGATCTATAAGTCTTTTATGTTTGAAAATATATTTATTTACTCTCATTCTTACTAGTTTTGCTTGCTAAAGAATTCTAGGTTCAAAATCAAATGCTTCCCTCATAATCATGAAGCTATAGCTCCATTGTTTTCAAGAATACTGTCTAATATCAATTCTTATTCTAATATAAGTAACCTTTCCAGCATCATTTACCTGATCTTACCTAAAAACTTTATTAAGACTTTTTCCCCATCTTGAAACACTGAAGTTTTATAAGACTATGCCTCAGTCTTATAAAGTGGTTTTTGTTTTGTTTTGTTTTATTCATTCATAGCAATTGGCCCTTGAGAAGTACTTTCAGCCTGAAGAATTAAGTCTTTCTTTATCCTAAGGGAACTTGAGATATTTTGATATATTTTTTCTTCCCTTCTGTTGTCTCTTTGCTTTTCTTCTAAAATAATTATAAAGCTATTGAGTATTCTAAATTTAGTCCCTATGTCTCATCTTTTCTCTCCTTTTTTCTGTCTCTTTTAGTTTCCTTGAATTTATCTTCCAGACTATTTTAAAAATATCTGTATTATGTTCTAAAAACATTTTCATGTATATTATATACAGAGGCAATCATATCACCTATGAATAATAAAAGATTTTCTTACACTTCCTTTATAACCTTATAACTTTAAAGATGCTCTTCCATTTTTTATTCTTAGAGTAGCAAACATTGCAGGTCACTGTTCCATATTCTTTGGGGGAAAGGTTCTAGATTGATCTAAGAGTAATCAAGGTAGAGAGAAAAACATGCATAGAAAGTACAAGTGTATTGAAGCATTAGTACCACATACAAAAGGAACTGCCAGTCTTGGAAACATCAGAAAAGTTGAGAAAGCAGTAATTTGTCTTACCCATTCACTGGATGTGAATTAGGAACAAAAATAGCTGTAAAACACAATTACTTTTAAATAATGACTACATTACAAAGAGCTAAAAATTAACTGACAAACAGCACAGTTAGATCCAGAGCAGATCAAATGCATAGAGGTAAGAAAATAAAACTGAAATAAAAGAAGATGTAAAGGGATCATAGGACAAAGTGATAAATATTGAAGATACAACAATCTTCAAAGCAAAGATGGTACAACAAACATATAATTGGAGTTCTAAAATAAAACAAAACAAAACAATGGAACAGAGCAAATATTTAAAATTGTAATTCAGGAGATGTCCTTAAAAGAAGATCTGAATCTGCATTTTGAAAAGACATATTCTGTACCAAAAAGAATTTATCCAGAATCATCAATACAAGCTATTTCCTGGTGAAATTATTGGAACTATAAGAAAAAGAAAGAATACTGTCAGCAGCAAGCCAAAAATACATTAATTCAGAATTTTCTAAGTTATACTATAGTAACAAAGTACCCCAAAAGATGATGCCATTTTATCAGTTGAGTCAGAGAAAGTGTAGAAAGGAGGAGGGTGAGGAAAGGATATATTCTAATTTTATTGTTTATCGGTTTGGGGAACCAAAAGATACTGTCTAAAAAAAGAAGCTGAAAGTATCTTATTTTGGTATTAATATAAAGGTTAACAATCAGACACAATGATAGAATATCCTAAATATCAGAATATTAAAAGAAAAATAACTAAAGAAAACTGTCTACATGGTGAAAGACAACTAAAACAATAAGCGTAACAGAAAATAACATGACAAAGCTGACCAAAAATTTGTCTTGTCAAACAATTTAAATGAGATTAAATTTAGTAGAGAAAGAAAAGATGTTTAGATTAGTCATAAAGAAAAGTCCAGTAATCTGATGTATACAAGAGACATAGTAAACAAAGTAATTCAGGAAGTTTGAAGGTAGTGGACATAGTAGATGTGTGAAAAAGAGGGAGGATACAAAATTGGTAACAGACAAGGTAGAAAATTCAGCCACAGAAATATTAAACAAACGAAAGGAGGCAGTTTATAATTCTAAAGGCTACATCTTATAATGATGACATTATGGTTATAAATATCCATCAAATAGCAAAGCAGAAGCTGTCATAAAGCAAAATCTATCAGAGATCTGAGGCAAATAAGCAGAAACACAAACATAAGAGGAGACTTTAATATACTCTCTTTGCCAAAGATAGATTAAATAGTCAAGACAGCAGGATTATAGAAGACCTAAACAACAGAAGTAATAAAAGTAGGTCTTACAGGTCTATGATGAACTTTGTACCCTAAAAAGGAGAATGATTAATAAACTATTTTAAGATAAAAGTAAATACAAGAGTAAATCCTAAGAATTCTCATCAAAATGGAAAATTATATTTTTATTTATTTTGTATCTATATAAGATGCTGGATGCTCCCTAAACCTATTGCTGTAAACATTTCATGATGTATATAGGTCAAATCATTAAAAAAATTAAAAAAAATAAAACCAGAATTGAATAAGCTAGAAAACAGTAGAACCAATAGTATAAAGATCAGTTTCATTGGAAAAAATAAATAAAATAGGATAAATAGGAATAATCTATTCAAGAAAGCAGTAGAGAATACAAAACAATCAATGACAGGAAGGACATAGTTTTCATTATGAAAGCTTTAAATATTTTACAAAACTCTACGCAATAAATTCTATGAATTTTTTTCTAGAAAATATAATTCACCAAAACTTACCCCAAAATAAATGCCATGGAAACAATAAAGAAAACTGACAGAGAGTTAACCCTCCAAAGTGCATCAGGTCTAGCTGATTCCACAAGGGAGTTCTACAATCTAAAAGAGTGAATGATCACAATTTTACTTAACATGTTTCAAAACATATATAATGAAAGAAAACATCCAATTCTTCATACAAAGCAAGAAGAGCACTTATAATAAATCTCATAATCTTGTACCAGAAAGGAAGCTAAAGACCAGTCTTAATTTCCGACATAGCAAAGTCTAAGGCAAAGCCTAAGTAAAATACGAGCAGAGTCCAATATCACCTTCATCATATTAAAGCAATAACACACTAATGCTTTACCTTAAAATGAGATGAGATTAGTACCAGCTGGCATGTGGAGAATACACATTTGCCATCAATTAATATATGCATTCAGAAATTAATGGATCGATGAGTGCTGGAAATAGATAGTGCTAAGATTATATTACTAATATTTTTAGGTGAGAGGCTAACTAAGAAGGATTATCAGTAACCTAATTTATAATTTTTTAAACTAAGTAGTTGATTTGTAAACATTAATATATCTTTTTACGTTGTTGTTCCAAAAGCAGCAAATGTACAATATAGAAAGTTAAAAATAAGAAAACTATACCAGGATTTCCCTCGTGGTGCAGTGGTTAAGAATCCGCCTGCCAATGCAGGGGACACGGGTTCGAGCCCTGGTCCAGGAAGATCCCACATGCTGTGGAGCAACTAAGCCCATGCACCACAACTACTGAGCCTGCGCTCTAGAGCCTGTGCGCCACAACTACTGAAGCCCACACACCTAGAGCCCATGCTCCGCAACGAGCGAAGCCATGCGATGAGAAGCCCATGCACCACAACAAAGGGTAGCCCCCGCTCACTGCAACTAGAGAAAGCCTGCACAGAGCAACAAAGACCCAATGCAGCCATAAATAAATAAATAAATTTTAAAGAAAAGACAAATCCTTAAAAAAAAAGAAAAATATACCATATTCCTACCATCCACAGGTTGCTGCTATTGACATTTTATGTATATCTTTCCAGATATTTTCTGCTGTGCATGTATGTGGGTTTGTGTGTGTCTGTGTGTGCATTGTGTATATACCAGTTCCTGTCTAAACTATTTTACTTGAAAATAGATGTATCACTACTTTATGTGAAATACTACACTCTGGCACTGTGTTTCTGGAGCTCTAACAACTAATATTACATTAGACCAAATCAATTTGTTCAATACAGAAACGTATATAATAAATTAGTGAGAAGCTAAGAAATATTTATTTTATGCTCATTTTATGCTAGTCAGTAATTAAATAAGAACCATCTCATTTCATCAAAAGCAATAATAGAAAAGAAATACAGTATCAAGAAGTATATAGTATTATCCCTACTTCATAGAAAATGATAGATCAAAGAAGGTCATTTAACTTATAGGCGCATTTCTAATAAGTAAGAAAATTGGGATTTGCATGTAGACTTAACCAATCCCAAGACCATGGTGCTTCTGTTACTGCTTTTTGCCTATGTTCTTTCTCCCACACTTTTCTCATTGTTTCCTGAATAAAATGTGAGGTGGTATCTTGGAATATATGTGAAGACCATTTACCCACCAACAGATTGTCACTTTGCAGAACATACCAGAATTATGGTACACCTGTTTTCCCTAATGTGGAAGCCTCTCTGGGTGATCACCAAACCTATTACAAGCCCTGACATTCATGTATTTAACTCTTCTCAAAAACAATGCTGCTGTATTCCATATAGAGAAAGTACTCTCTGGTTCTCTTCTATTTAGAAAATAAGTTCACATTAAATAAAAAGATCTGGCTATTCAAATCAGCAACCTTCTATGCCCTAAGCATCTATCCTGTCCCATCCAGCCAGTTAGCAGCAACACTCTCACCCTCAGTAATCAGAAAGTATAATGTGAATGGTTCTGTTGCGGGATACCTTAATACACAGGTCTTGGGGTCAGAAAGAAAATACATGATACAGCTTATTTTTTTGTTTCTATGTTCTTTTACTTTACTGACTGTAACTTTAATGCCCATGTGCCAAGTGAATAGGGGTTATGGCTCCTTTGAAAACCCCTTGGAATTTATTTTGAAGGCTTGCATTGGCCAAACATGCATATTGACCCATCCTTTGCCTTATTTCCTGTTTTAATTGAGTGTCAAAGGTCACACATTGCTATCAGAGTAAGACATGAGTGGCAGCAGAGGTCAGGGACTCTCTGGCATTCTATTAGAGCCATAAAAACAAAACAAAATGATAATTTCACCTGTTCTAACCTCAATTTTTCCAGAATGGGACAGACATTGACCTTATTGTTTGTCAGCTATTGACTCTATAAACTTCTGCTACCCTAATTCTGCTTACTAAACAATAAGAGTGCTTTTACAACAAGGATAAAAAGTAAAACAATGGAAAAGACTCAGAGTTGACTCAAAGGAGAGATGTATCCAGGTGACAGAAAAGATAAAATAACTTCTTTTCTATTCCTAGGTCCCATCTCTCTTTTGTATAGTTTACAGCAATAACAGTTTCTACCAACAACCTTCAATTTTATCTTCTTTTGTGGAATATCTTATAACTTCCTTTATGTGAACAAGTACAAGCAATAAATCTAATAAATTGCTCATGCTACCTGAAACCTATTTGTGGCACCTGAAGGGTTTATGAATTTCTGTGACAGTTTTCTCCACTTTCCCTACCCTTTAATGTTTTGGGCTGAAATGTAGGTAGATATTTAAGGGCATAAATAAAGTCTTTTCTCATCTCTTTTCTGAAGGAGGCAAAAATGACAATAGTGAAGAAAGTATATGCTAAATATTTATTTTAAAAGTATTTGAAAACTGACTTCTTATCAAAAGTTTTATGAGATAAATAAAGGTTATAATCTGAAGGTAACTGTCCTTCAATTTAACGGTCCAGTTTTATGTAATTTTTTTCTGATGAGTAATTAAGTAAAGTTTTAAAAGCTGGATCTTGTTTTTTGTAATTGAAGTATAGTTGATTTACAATATTGTGTTAGTTTCAGGTGTACAGCAAAGTGATTCAGATTATACATATATATATATTTTTCAGATTCTTTTCCATTATAGGTTATTACAAGATATTGAATTTAGTTTCCTATGCTATACAGTAAATCCTTGTTTATATATTTTATTTATAGTAGTATGTATCTGTAAATCCCATACTCCTAATTTATCCCTTGCCCCCCTTTCCCCTTTGGTAACTGTAACTTTGTTTTCTATGTCTGTTTCTGCTTTATCAGTAAATTCATTTGTATTTTTTTGTTGTTGTTGCACATATAGTGATATCCTAAATATTTGTCTTTCTTTGTCTGACTTACTTCACTTAGTATGATATTCTCTAGGTCCATCCATGTTATTGCAAATGGCAATGTTTCATTCTTTTTTATGGCTGATATATATAAAATATATATATTCCACAGCTTCTTTTTCCATTCATCTGTTGATGGACCCTTAGGTTGCTTCCACGTCTTGGCTGTTGTAAATAGTGCTGCTGTGTACATGGTGGTGCATGTATCTTTTCAAATAAGAGTTTTCGTCTTTTCTGGATATATGAAGAGGAGTGGGATTGCTGGATCAGTTTGATCATATTGCTGGATCAAATTTAAAACTATTTTTAGTTTTTTAAAGTACCTCCATACTGTTTTCCATAGTGGCTGCACCAATTTACATTCCCACCAACAGTGTAGAAGGATTCCCTTTTCTCCACACCCTCTCCAGCGTTTATTATTCGTAGACTTTTTGATGATTGCCAGACTGACTGCTGTTAGGTTATACCTCACTGTAGTTTTGATTTGCACTTCTCTAATAATTAGCAATGTTAAACATCTTTTCATATGCCTTTTAGCCATCTGTATGTCTTTGGAGAAATATCTATTTAGGTCTTCTGCTCATTTTTTGATTGGGTTGTTTTTTTTTGATATTGAGCTGTATGAGCTCTTTGCATATTTTGGAACTTAACCCCTTGTCAGTTGCATGGTTTGCAGATATTTTCTCCCAGTCCCTAAGCTGTCTTTTCATTTTGTTTATAGTTTCCTTTGTTGTGCAAAAGCTTTTAAGTTTGTGGATCTTTTTGATAATAATAAATATTTATTGGTGGTTTTCTATAGTTTGAGGGAAACAGTTTGAAGTTTAAATAGTATTAGTTAGTTGCATGTTTTCATGAAGGATGACTACTAATGTTCAAAGGCCATCTGGAACTCTCATAAGTTATCCCTTTGTTTTCACTTTAAGAAAAGTAATATTTTTTTTCTCTCAATCTGCCCGTTGTTTTGAAGTTATGATTTGGGGATTAACATTGAATTTTGGATTATAGGAATAATAATCAGCTTTCTCTAATATGAAGTTGCATTCTTAACCTTTTCAATAACAAGGCAGCAAGCAAAAAAAAAATACCACAGATAAAGTTTTTGTGGAAATTATTGGTGTTTGTGGTTAAACTGATAGATATTAATTGACAAATTAATAGATGACAGAGAATTCCTAGCTTACTTCTTAGAAGTTAGACGTGCCTTTCTAGGGACCCAGTTTTTATACGGGAACATCAATAGTTGCAGGAAAACTAATGATGTTTTAATTCCTTGATTTTTCTTAAGCACTAAATGAAATAAAGTGATTTGACACACAGTTAACTGAAAAAGAGATCAGATTATTGGAAGATAAAAAAGTAAAATTTTCTCACTTTACACATTGATTTAGAGTTTCCAACAAATGAATGATTGCAGCTTATTAATAAAATAACATGATATCATGAGAAATATTGTTTATCCTGTATTTATTTGACCAAAAGCCAATGTAAGGGGATCAAAGGCTGATCAACTATGTTAAATTTCCTTAAAACGTGTGGATTCAGCTGAATTTTTGATCAACTTGGTCAGCATTACCTCTAAGATGAGACTGATTTTTCCCCTCAATTATTGATGGGTTATTAAATAATTGATGCTGCTGCTCTGAATTTGGAAAATTTGTCCAAGATGAAGAGCTATTTCTCAATTGAAAAGTTAGCCCAATTGCTTATTTTTATAATTCTACCCTCATTTCAGGGATTTCTCCCCCTCCTTTCCACGTGAGGGCTTCCTGCACCATAGATTTATGACAGACGGCTCCGATAGTACATAGCTGTTTTCTCAGCTCTGGGGACATTTACTGGCAGGTCTTCTAACTCCATGAAGAGGTGGTGGTGTGACTCCTTTGTGAGCTCTCCAGAGAAAGTTAATGCCCTTTTCATTGTAGAAGTCCCACTGAGAAGCATATTACCTGATATATTTCGATACTCAACAAATGAATTGGGTTGATCACATCTGATATTTAATTGGGTCTTGGTAAAAAGAATTTGACATTCTTTAACCATAACATTCCTGAAATGTGCAATTCTAAGGGTATGATATACACTTAAAATTAACTCAAAATATATAAAGCAAGGGGAAAGGGGACTTTGTAGTGTTGTTGTGATACAACTTCAAATTCACATCATTTAAGGAGGGTTTGACAAATTCTGTATTATTTAAAAGAAATGGATAGTGTCTCTTATTAATGTGTATTCTCTAGAGTCATGTATAAAAGAGCTATAACGAGACTCACACTCAATAAACTCTTAGTATTTAACTGACCTCTTCTCCACGCACATGTTACAACATCTCTCATAAATAACTTGGTGTTTGAACCTACACATTTTAAAAAAAGCATTAATTACCTACCAGTGACAGTGCTTTACAAATAAGAAGTAGCCATAAGAAATGTGAATAAAAGGAGTGACATGATCTTGGTTTTAGGAATATTTGGAACAACAATGGGTCTGAAAAGAGGACAATCCTATTTCATTCCCACTGATGTCCGTATCCATGGAAACTCCCTTTTAATAGCATCCACATCACACTGGAAAACAGGTATGCTACCTTTTGAAAGTGAGTGCATTAAAAGAATCCAGCCTTTTGCTAAGAAGGTCAGCTCTTGAAAGCCTTCAAGAGCTTTGGTAGCTGAGAAAGCTGGAGGGCTGTAAATCCTTCATTTCGTTGCTAAGAGGCTTGGCTCCTGAGAATTACATCAGTGCTTTCTAACACAGAGCGTGGAATGTGAGTCCTTTGTTCCCTGCCTATAATGTTGCACTCCTGAGTACTTGTTTCCTCGGCTAAGAGAACATGCAGGAGAGGCCTAATACGTGAACCTAGAGATTAATTATAAATAGACACAAACTGATAAAGATAGGTGAAAAGATGTACAGTGTGTAAAGAAAGAAGACTTACTCGCAAGAATGCCAAATGTCAAATGCCATTACACAGAAATATATGCACTAAAATAATAGTCACATGGAAATATTTTAAAATATTTTGTAATCTCAGCATGTTTTTTTTTACTATGAAAAATATCTGTCAAGGAAAATGCCTTCCCCATTGGATTATTCAACACACTCACTGAAAATAAAGAGAAGATACAGAAGGTCATGGTGCCTTTAAATCAAACTGTGACATACCAGAACTACTCTTCATTGACTATATAGTAAGAGAAACACTTTAAACAACTGGATAACAAATAATAATTGTTGTCCAACAAAAAAGTACAGCACATTTTGGATACATGTTTAAGGCATTGCATCAAATTTTTTCAATTTGCACAATTAGAAACAACACTAATATTAATTATGTGATGAAGTGTTGCATTTAGGAAATCATTGTGAATATCTTTAAATATTATACCTGTGAAAATTGCTGTATTTATTTATGTACATATTAAGTTAGAGAAATCCACATGACTGTGATAGCCCATAATAGTAGCATTAAATGGCTGAACAAAAAGAGCTAATAATTATGTCAGTATTAATAATAATAATGACTGTTATTGACCTAGTATGTATTTCAGGCACTATTATAAGCACTTTACATGCACTGATTGTATCCTGAATGCTCAATACAATCTTTTGAGTTAAGTACTGCTGTGTATTCCATTTTATACAGCGGGCACAGAGTTTGAGTAATTTATTCAAGATCACAATACATGAGGTTAAGTGGTAAAGCTGAGATATGAACCCATGCCACCATCAAGAATATTATTTAGGGCTTCCCTGGTGGCGCAGTGGTTGAGAGTCCGCCTGCCAATGCAGGGGACGCGGGTTCGTGCCCCGGTCTGAGAAGATCCCACATGCCATGGAGCTGCTGGGCCTGTGAGCCATGGCGGCTGAGCCTGTGCGTCCAGAGCCTGTGCTCCGCAACAGGAGAGGCCACAGCAGTGAGAGGCCCGCGTACCGGAAAAAAAAAAAAAAAAAAAAAAGAATATTATTTAGAGATAGTAAAACAAGAGTGTGTACAATCTAAAAGTAGGGACTTAGACATGGAAATAATGATAATAATTCTATTTTTTTCTCTGTATGTTACAAAACAATACCCCATATATATGAATTGTTTTGACCTCTATAGCCCTTATGTAAGTGCAGATAGCACTTATATTACAGAGCTGAAAGGACTGATGTTCAGGAATATTCAGTGATGTAACTAATGTTATGTTTACTGAATTACAGGATATGGAACAAAAACCAGCTTCTAACACTCATTCCGCTCTAATACCTTCCTCTGTTCTTTATATGGACAATAAATATTGCAACAAGCTTACTGACCACTCAAGCGATGATAGAGGAACAAAATAATAGTTAATTAACTTAGATATTAATTACCAATTCATTTACTTTCTCAAAAACTTTCCTCTTGCCAGATACCAATGCCAACAGCATGACTCAGAAACTTGTGGTCATCTTCACTATCTTCTCAAACTCAGTTCATGAATTATGATTGTTCTTTAATTTGTAATTTCAGTGTATTACTTTTTTTTCAATTTCCACTATGATGAAAATAGTTATTCGTACCCTCATGCTTGGATAACTGCAAAAGCCTTTAACGTGTTTTCACTCAACGCTGGATCTCTTCATTTCAACCAAATCTCAATATTATGATTAATCTGTAAGTTCTTGACAAAGAATATGTCCTGAAGCTTCTTGCTGCCCACTAGTTTCCAAGGCTTGGATATAAACAATAATATTATATGAGAACTCTGCAGTCCAGGATTTGAACCCTAGTGCTACACTTATCGGCTATGTGATCTTTAGTAGTAGGAGACTTAAAAACTCTGTGCTGTGTTACAGTCTTCTTTTTAGTAGAGATGGTAATGCTACTCATTCGTAGATTGTTATCACACCAAAATGAGCTATCATATGTAAAGTGAAATGAAGATTGTCTAGCATAATGGTAAGTGCTCAATAAATGTTACCTATTATTAGACCAACTTATTTTTTCCTCCATAGAATACTTAGAGGAGACATCTGGTTAAATGCATCTTCCAGTCTGCTAGTCTTAGTTTTGAATTCTGGCTGCTTCTCTTAGTAACTGTGTGATGTTGAGAAAATTGCTTGATCTAAGTCTCAGTTTCCTTGTCTGTAAAGTGGATTTTAGCAACAATACCTCTTAGGAAAATTAAGTGAGATAGTAAGTGTATACTATTTAACACTAGATGTGGCTTGTAAGAAATGCTCAATAGTTGTTAACTATTTTATTTTTTTTTACTGAAACTGTTTGTTGTAGGGGTTGTTAGAAGAAAAAATTATATGAAACGTGCTGTGAAATCATTACTGAGAAAATTTTTCAAAATCATGGTACTTCTTATTATTTAAACAGAAATCCTATGAACATAACCAGTTTTATAAATAGTCATATTTCTCTTTTTAATTTGCTTGCTATAACACAAACAACAAAAATAAAAACAATTTTGGAATCTGAATTTAGCAAATGAACAGAATCTCCTCCATGCAGCCGCATAGGGAGGGGGAACCCTGGTGAAGCTTGAAGGTCTCCCTGAATTGAGGAGGTGGAGCTGAGAGCCAAGGAATACCAAGGTGGCTGGGGTTTGGAGGACAGAAGACTAGGGAAATGAAAGCTGCACAAAATAGAGAACCTATAGATTTTCAGACGGTCACTATCAAGTATTCGCAGAATACTATTAGTTCATGGATGTGAAGAAACTATATGAGGCCCAGGGAAAGAACCTTCCAAAATAATTAGGGGAAACATTGTCCAGAGAGAATACGATGCCAAAAATGGTGCCTGTTCCTAAGACTCAAACTGCAAAATCTCATTCTTCATTGGGCATTGGTAGAACACTCAGAGGGGTCTTGACTTAGCAGTGAGGAGTAATTACTTTTGGTAATGCCTAACAAATTTTAAAAGCAAGACCCAAAGGATCAAATTGTTTCCAAGTAAGTTAATTGAGTTCCAGCAAAAAGCTCAAGCAGATTTATAGAAAAGAATACAAAATATTCAGCACCAAAAAGAGTCAAATTTTTGTTTAGACAATCAATTATCTTTTAGAGAGATTTAAATAATGAGTTTTAAATCTTATATA
Organism: Pseudorca crassidens; assembly: GCF_039906515.1. Classification (NCBI taxonomy): domain Eukaryota; kingdom Metazoa; phylum Chordata; class Mammalia; order Artiodactyla; family Delphinidae; genus Pseudorca; species Pseudorca crassidens. The sequence goes on along the minus strand of NC_090302.1, from coordinate 73,633,495 downwards.
TTTACCTATGTAGTTGCCATTTCGTTACCATGCAGAGTTCATTTCTTTGCAATGTTTAATCTCATTAATCCTTCCCAAGGTGTTTTTTACAACAAACATTGTAGTGTATATCTCCAGAAGATATATTTGTGTCTTTTTTGTCTTTCTTGTCTCTACTTAACTTCTTGAACATAAGAAATACACTTACAGTAACAATATCACTTACAAAACCAATATGAAATAGGATAAATCTAACGAAAGTTGTTTTGTTTTCAGTATATAAATCTTGAACATTTAAAAATTCACTAATAACAAAATACTTGTTAAAATTTAGCAAAATATTTGAACAGACATTTCCCCAAAGAATGTATACCTTTGGAAAATAAGCACATGAAAGATGTTCTGCATCATTAGTTATTAGAAAATTCAAATTAAAAGCACAATGCAACATCACTACACATTTTTTAGAATGGATAAAATTTAAAAGATTGATAATAACAAATGTTAGTGAGAATTTGAAACAATTAAAATTCCCATACACCGTTGGTAGGAATATCAAAGGATACAATCAGTTTGGGGGGAAAAAAATGACAGTTTTTAAAAAAGTTAATCACACACTTACCATATGATCCAGCCATTCCACTACTAAGTATTTACCCAAAGGAAAATAAAGTGTATGTCCAGAGAAAAATTTCTACATAAGTGTTTATAACAACTTTATTTGAAATAGTCAAAAATGGAAACAATGTGAATGTATATCAGCAGACAGATGGATAAACAAATTGTGGTGTATTCATATAATGGAATACTACTCAGCAGTAAAAAAAGAACTGAACTCTTGATATATACAACAGCATGGATGAATCTCAAAATAATTATGCTGAGTGGAAGAACCAGACCTAAAGGAGTACATACTGTATAATTCCATTCTTATAAATTTCTAGAAACTGAAAACTAATTGATAGTGTCAGAAAACAGCGGTAGTTGCTTGGGCTTGGAGGGCTGTGAGTGTCAAGGGGTAGAGATTACAAAGGGTCATGAAGAAACTTTTAGGAGTGACGGATACATTTACTCTCTTGCGTGTGATGTGCATTTCACAGTTGTATACCTATGTCAAACTTATTAAACTGCACAATTTAAAATGTGTGATTTATTATACATCAATTATGTCTAAAAATATAATTTAAAAACAAACATAAGATTTCAAAGTCTAATTAAGAAAGAATTGATCTTTCAGTGATTTTTGTCATTATCCACTACCCCAATATTTATGGAGATAACAGAAGATAATTCTTATTCCCAGTGGTTCTGTGTGCCTTTGTTTCTACTTCTCCCTACATCTGGCATAGCCCCTTTTATCTTCAAGCTTTCCAGAAGCTTGTTTCAAAGGCTACTTCTTCCATGAAGCCTTCACTGTTCTCCCAAGCTGGAAATTATTTCTTGTTCTTTTGAATCTCTGTAAGCCTCTAGTATTCATCTTTCTGATGATATTTATATTCTTTCCCTGTTCACAGTTTTAAAAATCACCTTTTTTCATAGGTAGGACCCTTTGAGTCACTGAGATAATTTGAAAGACATCAGTTCAACTTACAGAAGCGGAGTACATTTTTTTGATGTCTTGATGCTGAGAACCCTGGGGAGTGAGACTTTAGATGTTTCTGACTTTCAAAATGTATAGTCTGACCTAGGTATTTTCCCACAGTACATTCTTCCTAACTTCAGCCTTCTCCACACATCACATGACAGAGAGTTGAAAGTGCATACAATGAGAAATCAGTGCTACTTTAACATTTGCTCAAAATTCAAAGATAGTTCTGTTGAGATATTCCTTCTAATTTGTTTTTTCTAAGCTGTTTGCCTTGTGTGACACCCTCTGATTAAATCCTCTCCACAATCCCACAAGGGACAAACTAATTTCACAGATGATGAGAATGAGACATCTAGAGGTTTCTTAAATAACTTGGTCCAAGTTAGCCATCTGATAAGTGAGGAAGCCAGCACTGGAAACTACTGCCCTCTGACTCCAAAGCCCACACGCTCCACCAGCACATTATGTCACCTCTCCAACATAGCATATGCAAAGGAAAGGCCGAATAATCTAAAGCCAAAGGGATCAGAGCACATTTTTGTAGGGAAGGGGTGTAGATGTACTCTGTTTTTATTGACAACAAAATGCATGTTGATATTTGTAACATTATCTAATACTTTGACTTAGATGATTGCTCATTTTAATGGGAAATTCACACTAGGTCTTCCAATTCAAGTTATAGTCCTTTCAAAAAATAGATCACGTAATTTTTCTTCTCAATGTCTTTTAACACTGAGTTTGTATTTACTTTTTTTAGATTGTCTCAAAAATATCTTCTTATAGTTGGTTTGTTCAAAGTAGAATTGAAACAAATTCCACACATTTTTATTATTTTATTTATTTATTTAATTTTTTCGGTACATGGGCCTCTCACTGTTGTGGCCTCTCCCGTTGCGGAGCACAGGCTCCGGACGCGAAGGCCCAGCGGCCATGGCTCACGGGCCCAGCCGCTCTGCGGCACGTGGGATCCTCCCGGACCGGGGCACGAACCTGCACCCCCTGCATTGGCAGGCGGACTCTCAGCCACTGTGCCACCAGGGAAGCCCAGTTTCTCCATTTTGATACCACTTACTTTTTTTTAAATGTGTCTGGACTATTGCCCCTTAAAGTCTCCCCCAACATTTCCTAAATTTCATAACATGACTATTAGATTGTGTACAAGTTATGTGCAAAGGCTATATCTTGTATAACTTAGAACGTATCCCAGGACTCAGCCAGGAGTTTTTCACATAATAGGAACCAAATTCTTGAGGTGCATTGAACTGGAATCTAAAAAATCACTGAAAACTTGTCCTTATAATCCAAGTATAGATACACCTCTTCCTGTTTCCACCTAAACATGGGGTTATGGTGTCATCTATGTATATTTGAAAGACCTTTTGCTACACTCTCAGCTTGTTATCCATTCAATGCTGATATCCTCGGGAGGCCTGAGAGTTTCCTGAATTTCTGTAGACATGCATGTGAGTGCATATACACTCACAGACAATACACAGAAATCCTGAACCACCACAGATCACATTTTTACCTCATTGAAGTTTGTAACTAATTGGTCCATCTGTCAGAGAGTATTTAATTTCCTTTTAAATTATTTTTTCCCTTGTTCAGCAGTTTTCCATTTCAGAGCATGTAATAGCAAATGCTGCTATTGACTAGATAAGAGACTATGAATTAGATGTGGTCTGTGGTAAGTAAACTAGTTTCTTTTATCCCAAAGGAAGCTGAAGACATTAATGTTTCTCAACCAGTTGGTAGAGATCATTATTTTAATTCAAATGAAAGAAAAACAAGTTTGCTTTAAAATGAAAATGAACAATTCAGATCTGAGAAGGGATTGCAGCATATCTCTGACTACCATCTCAATGTCTGTCTTTCAGTTAGCAAAGATGTAGTTAATACGGTATCCTAGATTTTTACAATAGTAACGCGTATCAGCTCTGTCTGGAGACCGACTTCCTAATTAGTCAGGCCCTAAATAATGCAAGCCATGTTCTCCTTTATTAGCTAATATGTTTCAGAGGTTGGAAAGATAGTTATAAAGACCCATTAAAGATACAGTTTCCTGACATGCTGGCCAGGTTCATAAGCTGCACGATATGAAATGCCATGTAAGAAGGTCATTATCAGAATATCCTCCCCTGGTTTATATTAGTTTTTAATTTTTTTCTTCTTTTTGTAACATATCCAATATAAAGAGTTTGATGGTGCTGCTATAACTCTTGTTCAATAACTAGAAATTCTAATTCCATAAAATTTCTTGATACCACATTAACCCTGCATCAGATAAACAAGTACATTGGGAACTGTGGCTAATACAGCTGAACATGAAAATAATGCACTGTATTTGAATAGAAAAAAGAAGAAAGTGATCACAGAAGCAGTCTAAGTAATAGATTACTTTGTTACGTGAAAATGCGTTTTTTTTTAATACATCTGTTCCACTAACAAGTATTTGTTGGAGGGAAATCTGTTGTTTTATGTACAGAAAAATGCTATGCATTAAACAATCCTGCTTTATTAATTTAGTGCTTTTCTGTCGCTCAGTACTTTGAAAGATATTTTTTCCCATTTGGTAGATAAATGCAAATCACAATATTCCTATCATGGTTCAAAGACCATAACAGTGATTTCAAAAGCCATATTTAATCCCATTATGAATTTCTCCAGGTAAATTTCCTATTCATGTAATTGTAGGGAGTTAATATAAGTGAAGCTGTATGTGACAGGCCAAATAATGGCCCTCCAAATGTACTCAAACTCTAATCCTCGGAACCTATGTCACCTTATATAACAAAAGGAACTTTGCAGATGTGATTAAATGTAGGAGTTTGAGATGGGGAGATTAACCTAGATTGTCCCAGTGAGCTCAGTGTAATCACAGCTGTCCTTATAAGAGGGATACAGGAGGAGTCCAAATCTAGGAGAAGGCACAGTGATGACAAAAGCAAAAGCTGGAGTAATGCAGTTTGAAGGTGGACGAGGGGGCCAAAAGCCAAGAAATACAGGCAGCCCTTAGAGCTGAAAAAAGCAAAGAAGCTGATATTTTTCTCTCAGGGCTTCAAACAAACAAACAAACAAAAAGCAAAATACAAAAACAAAACAAAAAAATAACCCTGACAATACTTTGACATTAGCTCAATCAGTTGAAATAATTTTGGACTTCTGACCTCCAAAACTATAAGAAAATTAATTTTTGTGTTGTTTAACCTACTAAATTTGTGGTAAATTGTTATAGCAGCAATAGGAAATGAATATGACATAGTTTTTAAGTTTGTGACAAGACCTCTGAAACACATGGGCCCTTTGAGGACTGTCATAGTTATACCATGTCTCAGGCAGAGCAAAGGTCTGGAGTCAGGAGTATCTGGTTTAAAATCAGGTGCTATCAATTATTAGGCCTGTAACCTTAGGTAATTTATTAATCTCTTTGAGTCTTATTTACCTACAAAATAGGAAAAAAATACAGCATCTGACTCTTTAATTATAAGGATAAAATGAGAAATTATGTGTATAAGTATTTAGCGTAGCACCTGAATGCAAAATAAGCAGTTAAAAAAATTGCTATTACTATATTTTAGGCACATGTTCAACTCTGTTGATCCCCTTTGATATGAGTGTTAGTGTAGAAAAGTCAGTAAGGATCCAGTTAACAAGAGTTTATTACTTTTATCATTAACGGGTAAAGCAATCAGGGTGGTTAAAAGACTGTGCTGACATCAGGAACCAAGAAGCCACAGGAAGAAACTGAAGGGATGGAGAAAACCAAGGTGAAACATTGATATCAGAATGAGAATTCATATTTGAGTACATTCTTGACACTACACTGGACTCTACACATGCTTAGTCATCACAGTGGAACTATAGGAAAGATATCATAATGTCTATTTATAAATAAGAAAAATGAGGCAACAGAAAATTTAAGTTGTCCAAGGTCAAAAACTTAGTAAGTGACAGGCTAAAAATCTGAACTACAATCTGACAACTTTATAGCCCAGGTGCTTGAACACACCAATAACAGAGAAAATCCAGCATTATTGTTAAGCGAGTTAAAGCCATCAATCAGGTCAGGAATCTATTCTAGACTGGTGGGTTATGATGCTCAGTGGAATCTAATCTTGGGACACTGGGCTGTGACCTCAAAGAACACAGGAATTATGTCTTTTATATTTGTATGTGCAAGAAATAGCTCCATGATTGTTAGGTGCTTAATTAAGCATGGTCAGAGAATTATTTTAGTGGAAGGATGAAGACAGAATTTATGATACAGACTTTCATTATTAGAATATATTTTCTAGTAAATCCCTATATAATGCAAAATATTTCTCACTAGATTATCTTTTTGGTTAATCAAAATATTTATTGGGAATATTCAAGAAAATGTTTGATTATATTCTGGGCTAGAATAATAAATATTTTAAGTATGACACATCCAAGTGGAAAAATAAATTTAGCTCACCTAGTGATTATGGACTTTACCTGTCATGGGTGTTTTAAAGAGGATGAATTCTACAGTTGAATGCAGGGTCTCTAAAATAAAGTATGCTTTCAACTTTCCACTAGGACAATTCTCTGTTCTCTATTTGTGGACTATTGCCTACTCTTCCCGGAGCTTCACTCTGTGGTGATCCAGGATATATATATATATTCCTCTGCCTTGTAGGTTATGTCCAAAAAAATTGACCATATTTGAATTATAGAATTAAGGGACTGTATTTTTGTCATCCAAATATTTTATCATTTTATGAAAAAAAGACAAAACAATGCTGCAAACTTTCTATCTAGTTAAACTTGCCTATTTGATATCCAAGTGGATATCATGAATCTAACATCTGCTAGAGATCTGTACGATTTTAGTAATATATGCTTTATTATTTCCACTGCATTTGATTTAACAGGCAGTAATTTCCATGATGCTTTTCTGTATGTTTTTAAAAATCAGAGCATCTACCCTCAAGCTCTGAGGTGAACAAATGAAGCCATAAAAGTGTTTATATTTCTTTCTAGTATAATAAGGCCATCTTTCCCCAGTCTTCCAGAAAATAAACTTTAGGGTCAACCTTGTGATTTGTTTCTATCCTTAATTATCTTACTTAGTGTCACTAGTCCTAGAATGACAATGATAGTCAAGGGTACTATTTATCAGGCTCTTAGTATATGTCAGAAACTCTTCTAAGTGGTATACGTGTATTAGAACAACTGATGTTCACAACAGCCTAATAATGTAGGTACTATTATTATCTTTGTTTCATTGATAAGGAAACTGAGGAGTTGGGAAGTTAAATAGCTTATCCATGACCTTACCATGTTCCCATACACTCATCGTGAAGAATCAGTAACACCTAACTAGTGCCTACTGCATCAGTTCTTACCATTGGCCTATCTTTAAGGTTCTGTGTCATCTCCTTCATTGTACACCATCCCCTCTGGCTCCTCAATGTCTTAGTCCTCTTTCCTTCTCTTCCTCCCAATACAATTAAATGTTTATAATCCCTTACCCAGAAAATTGGTGTCAGATGTATAAAAGAATTAGAAAATTTTAGATCTAAGAAAGATACTAATGGAGGCATAGCGGTATATTATATAACAACCCCCATTGGATCTGAGGCAACATCTTTAAACAAAAACAACAAAACATTAATATTTCTGCAGCAAAATATATAAAGATTTACACCAAGTGGAATACATAAAGACTGTTAAAATCCTTCCATCAGTTTAGGTCCTATTTTACCAATAAATGAGTTATAAAAACTTTCTGTTTTCAGAACTGTTTAGATTTCAAAATTGAAGATTAGAAATTATGGAATTGTACCATGTCATCATCTCAATATCACCTTGTTATGTAAAATCTAACCCCATTCCCATACTCACATACATAAATCTTATTCTTGCTTTAAGACACAGCTTGAATCCTACAAAGGCACATACCCCAATGAATCTCTTTCTTCTACACTTAAAAGCTAACCCATAGGACTTCCCTGGTACGCAGTGGTTAAGAATCCGCCTGCCGATGCAGGGGACACGGGTTCGAGCCCTCGTCCGGGAAGATCCCACATGCCATCGAGCGACTAAGCCCGTGCACCACAACTACTGAGCCTGTGCTCTAGAGCCCACACGCCACAACTACTGAAGCCTGCACACCTAGAGCCCATGCTCCGCAACAAGAGAAGCCACCGCAATGAGAAGCCCACGCACGACGAAGAGCAGCCCCCGCTCGCCACAAGTAGAGAAAGCCCACGCACAGCAACAGACCCAACACAGCCAGAATTAATTAATTAATTAATTTAAAAAAAACTGACCCATATACTTTAACATTAGATGATTCTGTATTACCCACATACTCATTTCTTTCAACTTGACCCTAAGCATATAGTGATTATTATATCACTCTACAATGAGCTGGACTCATGCTAGAGTTTAAATTGTTGCCTAAACATTTTTGTAAGTACTCCAGGAAATTACTGCATTGACTGTGTTTAACAAGGCAAATCAAGTTTATATGGAATATTGATAAAGCTATGAAAATTCCTTAAATGTTTAGTTATATTTTCTTTGTTCATAAAATGTTAGAAAAACTTTTCTCATTTTCTTTATAATATGTAGAGATGTTAAATTAATTATGGCAGAATATTTTAGGATGGGCTGCTCATGCCCAAAGATCCTGGGCATTGAAAGTGAAAAGGTCATAGGTTGACAATTGATAAGTAAACTAACTTAGAAATTCTGAGCCTAGATTTCCTCATCTGTAAAAAAGATATTAATAATTCCTATATTCAAGGTTTTTTTTTTTTTTTTTAGAAGACACTTAAACGCTCAGTCCTACACCCCTTCAGCTTGCCAAAGAAAAAAGAGTCCTTTCTACCTGCAAACACTGCCTTGTAACTTTGCTGACATTGCTTATTGGTCTTTATAACAATTAATTCATTTCTCTTTCATCTTCTTCTTGAATTCCTCTTCCTGATTGAATGTGCACTTATTCCTAAAGAGATAAGAAACTTTCGGACAGTGATCAGAGAGGCCCAATACTTGCAACAGGAGGAGTGGAAAGTGACCTGCTACCAGTGCAATTTGAAGAACAGTAGGAAACCTTAATTTGTGAACATTTTGGCAAACTCCTAATGAAAGCAAAAAACTTCTAGCATTTAAATTTGTAGATATAATGAACTAACCCATGCGCTGAACTATTGTGTTGGTTTCTACCAATTTATTTCTAATTTATAGGCATTCTAAAATTATATCCAGGGCTTCTTCTTTATACTGTCTAGCATGAAAAATATTGTTAAAATTAAATGAGCAGCATTTTTCTCAGTTCTGTTCAAACCACAGATGCTATTTTTGATTTTATTTCTAACAGTAAGATTGAAATTCCATTTTAATATGCAGAACTGCAGCCCAGGGAGCCATAAAATACAGACTGTTTTCATTAGATGATAGCCCTGCACCTCTAGTTAACAGGAAAGCTGATTCATCAAACAGCAGCCATCAAGACAGCATTAACTAAGACCTGGAATGAAAAGTCGAGATTGGGGTGAAAATTACCTGTTTTGAATCACGTAATTGTAACTTGGGAGAAGTTCCTAGTTTGTGGCATAACACTGTTTCCAGGGGTGCAGGAGTGTTTGCTGCAGATGGTCTAGAGATTGAACACTTTCTACATTTCAAAGGGATCTTACATTTTATTTCAGTTGCCACTAATTTAAAGGAATGAACATTCACCCTTATTCTGTCTTCTTCCTCCCAACCCCAGGAAAGAGAAATGATCAGAACTAATTCTGCCTTTGAATTTGTCTCTAAAATATTTGCATACACAAAATAAAGCACTGGAATCTGGGCCCATTTTATGCCAGTGCAATTCAAAGGTAAAGGATTCTAGCTGACAGTCAAAATGTCCCCATGGACTCCAGGCAATGAATTGACATGTCTTCTGGTCATATAATTGATTAGAGAAAAAAAAGAAGAGCTTCCCTTCTCCTAATGAATCATAATTGTACTCTACCCTAAGAGAAAAGCAAATAACAACAGTAATAAAAATAATAACAAAAAGCTCAGTCTTTGTGATACGTGTAGTTATTACAGTTTATCATAAGAGGTTAAGATAGAAGAAACTTTAAAGAGCATTTCATTTAAACTGTGTTCCAGGGAGTTGCTTTGAAGGCTGCATTAAGTGAAAGGTCTTGCGAGAAGAGTAGGTGGACATACTTCTTTGGAGGCCCCCAGGCCCCCAGATCTCCCTCTTCAGCTTTAATCCGAACACCTTCACTTTACCTGTTTAATCTAATGCGTTATATTGAAAGATTTCTTTGGAAAATTGATTCCACTGTTTAAAAATGTTTGAAAACTACATCAAACTAGTCAGGTTATAAGGAACCTAAAACTTTGCCAAAAGTGGCAAAGCCAAGACTAGAACCAGGTTGCTCCTAATACAGTATTTTTTTTTCCTTTTTTTTTTTTTAAGCTATGTTATGGAATTGGGTTACTACAATGGGGTCAGTCTTTGATTCCCATGATGTGTATCCCTTCTGTACATTAATCGGTTGACGTTTAACTTTTAAGTAAAAGTCAACACCTAATATCCATGACATATTCCTTGTATATAATGCCCTATTTAAAATCCTCTGCTCTCTTACGGGAAAAGCAACATTAATGGGGAAAAAAAGGGACTACGTTTTTTACAGTAGGTAGAACTCAAAAATGACTTCCCATGCAAATGACTGAATGGTGAAAAATCAAATGTGAGAACTTAGGATAATAGAAAAGAAAATGAAAAGACAATAATAATGTTCATCTATTGATTGTTTAAATTTGGTAATATTTACCAAAGTATTATCCAAAATCAAGTTATTAGACCGAATAATGAATTTGGCACAGAAAAAATATGTTTGTGCATATGTGACACCTGTACAATTTGAACAATCAATAACTGGATCAAGGAGAAAGAATTAGTAGAATTTACTAGGAAAACTCTATGGACTACATTCAATATGAGATTTTCAGGTACATTGATTAATGCAGGAGTAGGAAAAATATTCAGGGACAGTATTGGAAGAGGAATAGAAAGTGTTGGGCTTCCCTGGTGGCGCAGTGGTTGAGAGTCCGCCTGCTGATGCAGGGGACACGGGTTCGTGCCCCGGTCCGGGAAGATCCCACATGCCACGGAGCAGCTAGGCCCGTGAGCCATGGCTGCTGAGCCTGCGCGTCCGGAGTCTGTGCTCCGCAATGGGAGAGGCCACAACAGTGAGAGGCCCGCGTACCGCAAAAAAAAAAAAAAAAAAAAAAAGAAAGTGTTGACCTGAAATAAATAGACTGCCAGATATTTTTCCAGCAAAGATGGGTTTATTTGGGATCAGCAGAGAACTACAGTTTGGGGGCTGCAATCATGGCGAGCCGCAAGCAAGTCTCCACATGTCAAGGAAAGAAGAATGCTTTCATAGACAAGAAAAGGAAGTTGAAAGAGTTCATGGCTTTTCATTGGCTTGTTCCTGCCAGGAAAGAAGAGGTGTCTCTCTTCTTCCTGTTGGGCTCTGCTGTCGTCGTAGGCTGTGAGAACTCCCTCTTCTGCTCTCCCAAGTCTATTTAATTGAGGCTTCTGTTTATTATTTTTTTACAAAAGAGAATAAGTGCAAGTGCAAAGGAGTGGAATAGAATATGTATTGAATACTTCCTATATGTGGGGAACTTTCTTGGTATTGAGGATAGAGTCATGAACAAAATGGAGAGTGTAGTGCAAGGTTCCAACATAAATAGATGAATAAATAATCTTACAAAGCAGAACTGCAGATAGTGATGAATGCCACAAACACAGTAAATTTCAACGAAAATCATCCATCGTTTTACAATAGCAACATGGGGCCTTATACCATTTTGGTTGTTATTGTTGCTACTGTTGTTACATCATTGAGTAGTGAAAAGAATGTTTTAAAGAGAAGACTGAGGCCCTCCTGCTTAAGGTTTGGGCTTCCAGTACTTTCAAGTGAGATTTGAAAAAGGCCTTTGTTTGGAAAGAGTGGGTCTATTGAGATGACAGAGTTGAATTGTTCAAGAAGAGATGGGGATGGAGGTAGGTCCTCCATGTGAAAGAAGAATGTAATTGGACATCAGAGGGTGTGATGGAATTCTGAAAAATTCTACAGTTTTCTGTAAAAACTGAGCTGTGGTAGAGTTCTGTATTCTGCTCACACTTAGTGCCCACGGATCCTAGAACTTCTACCATGGAATGGCTGTGTAGATGTCTCTGGAAGTGTACCTCTTGTTCCTCAGCTTTAGAAACTCAGGGAGAATCTCTGAAGTCAGGATTATGATGAGCTGAGACTAGCCGGTGAGGACATCTCTTTGTCTTGCCCACAATGGTAGTCTATGATTACTGGTGGAAACCATTGCCAGATAGTGGTTTCATGTATCAGAAATAATAAGGCAAACCAGTGGATTACAGACCAGGTCACTTTTTATATGTCCAATCCAAAGAAGCCCCTGAGTTCTTCTGTTATATAAAAGATGGTGGTCAATCTGAAAGTTGATAGGTATTAGAATCTTTGTCTATCTGGACAGTAAGCTTTTTGATACAAACATTGGAATGTTGCATTTATTGTACACTGAGTCATAGAATAGTTCATTATTGTTTACACATGCATGACTTCTCTTGTTCCATCTCTCCTTCTCAACGAAGTTGAACTTGCTTTGGATTGTGGTTGGTTTCCAAGGGACTTGTAATGCAGGCAGATGTGTTTTTAAAGTAGTTCAGGATTATAGTGTGCCACTGAGGGTATCATCATAGGGGAATATCAACCCGTTAAAAATTGTTCCCGTCATGGAGCAGAGTTTCATCCATGGGGTAGAGGACATAGGATCTAGCTCCCTGGAAACAATCAGGAACCTGATAAGGAGTCAGTGCCCTAGAGAGGTGGGTGGAGCCTCAGCATTGTGCTCTCGTTCCAGTTGGCAATTGAGTAGCTAGGTAGGGAACCTGAGACCAAGGATGCACAGGATTTTGTGCAGGCACATTAGGTGCCAGAAAGACTCATACCATACTCTACCCACAACTGGGGGACTAAAGCCCAGAGTCTGGTCTTAGTTAAACCCTGCAATAGGAAAAATAAAACAAAACAACAACAACAACAAAACAACCAAAAAACCAGAGAGAGTCTAGGTGGAAGTTGCTACAGAAGGCAATAACTGACGGAAAAAAAAAAAAAAGGTAGTTTAGTGTATTAACTGTGAAAAGTTGCTAATGCAAACAACATGACAAAAACTCAATTCTGTACTGAAATACTGGTTTCAAAGTGCATTAGAATAACTTAGGTCTGGACCATTATGCTCTGGGTTCATAACACCTGGCATTTCTTGAGTTTGCAGTTACATGCATTTAATCAGTTCTATACTTAGCAAAATGGTCAAGTGTACTTTTGTAAATCTGCTCACTCATTTTGACACTCCCTGGGCAGTAAATTTCCTTTTGCTTCATCTCTTTTCATTATTTGTTCTTAGTTTTTCAATGTATCCTCATATTTTTATGACGCTTTATTTTGTAACTGGAGCATCTGATGAATAAATTTTAAGAATTTGCAATTTTAAAATAACTTTTATCAGGAGGTTAAAAGTTACTTGAAATCAGACTGGTGGTATCTCACTCCACACACGCACAGCTTAGTATTCAGGCAAAGACTATGGAACATGTGTGTAGATCTTTGGAGCTTTTTGTCTGTGTAGTTCCCTCTCATCTAGTACTATGCACATCAAATTCTAGCTGTCTCTGATTCCCTGACTTCTTATATCTGTCTCTTTTGCGTAGTGAAACTGCTTTGGTTTGGTTTGGTTCTCTCTTCTATGTGTTAAGATCTGGAAGATGCCTCCAGACAGAAAGCCAGCATGATCATAGCAATCATCTCCTTTGTTTTTGTCCCCTTATGAATCACAATCCAGTATGGTGTTTTGTCCAATATAAGAATATATTTTTCATATATTTAATCCAGTTTCCTAAGGTGCTTTTTTGGGGTTTCTTTTTTTGGGTTTTTTTAAATGGCAGAAGTACTAGTCTGGTACCAATTACCCCATCAGTGGCCAAAAGTACAAGTCTTTGGTTCATTTCTAACTTGCATTCTTGTTTATAGTTTTAGGCACCAGAAGAAGCCAAACTTTTAAAACTGGATGTAACATGCCTTACTTGTTTACAGTCCTTGAAGGTCAGGATTTATAAAGCTTTTTGTTATGATTTTTACATCAGTATACCCAACACATTAATTCTATCTGTCTAATTTCACATTTAATACTACTACTTTATATTTTATTGAAACTGTAGTTTAGTTTCCATAAAGAAGAAAGAACAAATTCTCTGTTCAAATAATAACAAAATATGCATTCAGTTTCATTTAAAATTATTAAAATATAACCCATTTTGGCATTAGAAGCTACTGGACTTGGTAAACATATGATTGATATTGATCATATATATAGGGCTCCTTATTTTGAGGCATCATTATCTTTTTAATTGGAGTAAAATTGTGCTTTACAATGTTGTGTTAGTTTCTGCTGTACAATGAAGCGAATCAGCTATATGTATACGTATATCCCCTCCCTCTTGGACCTCCTACCCACGCCACCATCCCACCTATCTAGGTCATCAGAGAGCACCGAGCTGAGCTCCCTGTGCTATACAACAGGTTCCCACTAGCTATCTATTTTACACATGGTAGGGTATTTATGTCAAACCTATTATCCCAATTCATCTAACCCCCGCCTTCCCCCACTGTATCCACATGTCCGTTCTCTACATCTACATCTCTATTCCTGCCTTACAAATAGTTTCATCAGTGTTAATATACGATACTTGTTTTTCTCTTTCTGGCCTACTTCACTCTGTATGACAGACTCTAGGTCCAACCACATCTCTACAAATGACCCAGTTTCGTTCCTTTTTATGGCTGAGTAATATTCCATTCTATACATGTACCACATCTTCTTTATCCATTAATCTATTGTTGGACATTTAGGTTGTTTCCATGTCCTGGCTATTGTAAATAGTGCTACAATAAACATTGGGGTACATGTGCCCTTTTGAATTATGGTTTTCTCAGGGTATATGTCCAGTAGTGGGATTGCTGGGTCATATGGTAGTTCTATTTTTAGTTTTTTAAGGAACCCCCATACTGTTCTCCAGAGTGGCTGTATCAATTTACATTCCCACCAACAGTACAAAAGTGTTCCCTCTTCACTACACCATCTCCAGCATTTATTGTTTATAGATTTTTTTAAATAAACCTTTCTTTGAGTATAATTTCTTCACAATACTGTGGTACCTTCTGTTGCACAACAAACACAATGTTCATTGCAGCACTATTTACAATAGCCAGGACATGGAACCAACCTAAATGTCCACTGAAAGATGAATGGATAAAGAATATGTGGCACATATATAAAATGAAATATTACTCAGCCATAAAAAGAAACAAAATTGAGTTATTTGTAGTGGGGTGGATGGACCTACAGTTTGTCATACAGAGTGAAGTAAGTCAGAAAGAGAAAACCAAATACCGTATGCTAAGGCATATATATGGAACATAGATTTTTTGATGATGGCCATTCTGACCAGTGTGAAGTGATACCTCATTGTAGTTTTGATATGCATTTCTCAAATAATTAGTGATATTGAGCATCTTTGCACATGTCTCTTGGCCATCTGTATGTCTTCTTTGGTGAAATGTCTATTTAGGTCTTCCTAACTGGGTGTTTTGCTTTTTTGATATTGAGCTCCATGAGCTGCTTGTATATTTTGGAGATTAATTCTTTGTCCGTTGCTTCATTTGCAAATATTTTCTTCCATTCTGAGGGTTGTATTTTTGTCTTGTTTATGGTTTCCTTTGCTGTGCAAAAGCTTTTAAGTTTCATTAGGTCCCATTTGTTTATTTTTGTTTTAATTTTCATTACTCTAGGAGGTGGGTCAAAAAAGATCCTGCTGTGGTTTGTGTCAAAGAGTGTTTTTCCTATCTTTTCCTCTAAGAGTTTTATAGTGTCTGTTCTTACATTTAGGTCTTTAATCCATTTGGAGTTTATTTTTGCGTATGGTGTTAAGGAGTGTTCTAATTTCATTCTTTTACATTTAGCTGTCCAGATTTCCCATCACCACTTATTGAAGAGGCTGTCTTTTTTCCATTTTATGTTCTTGCCTCCTTTGTCATAAATTAGGTGACCATATGTGCATGGGCTTTCTGTCCTGTACCATTGATCTATATTTCTGTTTTTGTGCCAGTACCATACTCTCTTGATTACTGTAGCTTTGTAGTATAGTTTGAAGTCTGGGAGCCTGATTTCTCCAACACTGCTTTCTTTTCTCAAGATTGCTTTGGCTATTCAGGGTCTTTTGTGTTTCCAGATAAGTTGTAAAATTTTTTGTTCTAATTATGTAAAGAATGCCATTGGTAGTTTGATAGGGATTGCATTGAATCTGTAGATTGCTTTGGGTAGTATTGTCATTTTCACAATATTGATTCTTCCAATCCAAGAACATGGTATATCTCTTCATCTGTTTGTGTCATCTTTGAATTCTTTCATCAGTGTTTTATAGTTTTCCTGTAATTGATTTCCAGTCCCATAGCGTTGGGGTCAGAAAAGATGCTTGATATGATTTCAATTTTCTTAAATTTACTGAGGCTTGATTTGTGACGCAAGATGTGATCTCTCCTGGAGAATGTTCTGTGTGCACTTGAGAGGAAAGTGTATTCTGCCACTTTCAGGTGGACAGTCCTATAAATATCAATTAAATCTATCTGGCCTGTTGTGTCATTTAAAGTTTGTTTTTCCTTATTTATTTTCTGTTTGGATGTTCTGTCCATTGGTGTAAGTGGGGTGTTAAAGTCCCCTACTATTATTGTGTTACTGTCGATTTCCTCTTTTATGGTTGTTAGTGTTTGCCTTATGTACTGAGGTTCTCCTACGTTGGATGTATAAATATTTATATTTGTTATGTGTTCTTCTTGGATTGATCCCTTCATCATTATGTGGTGTCCTTCCCTATCTCTTATAACAGTCTTTATTTTAAAGTCTGTTTTATCTGCTACAAGTATTGCTACTCCAGCTTTCTTTTGATTTCCATTTGCATGGAATATCTTTTTCCATCCCTTCACTTTCAGTCTGTATGTATCTCTAGGTCTGAAGTGGGTCTCTTGTAGACAGCATATATATAGGTTTCATTTTTATATCCATTCAGCCCATCCCTGTCTTTTGTTTGGAGCATCTAATCCATTTACATTCAAGGTTATTATTGATATGTATGTTCCTATTACCATTTTCTTAATTTTGGGCAGTTTGTTTTTGTGGATCTTTTTCTTCTCTTGTGTTTCTCGCCTAGAGAAGTTCCTTTAGCATTTGTTGTAAAGCTGGTTTGGTGGTGCTGAGTTCTCTTAGCTTTTGCTTGTCTGAAAAGCTTTTGATTTCTCCATCAAATCTGAATGAGATCCTTGCTGAGTAGAGTAATCTTGGTTGTAGGTTCTTCCCTTTCATCAATTTAAGTATATCCTGCCACTTCTTTCTGGCCTGCAGAGTTTCTGCTGGAAAGATCAGCTGATAACCTTATGGGGATTCCTTTGTATGTTATTTTTGCTTTTCCCTTGCTGCTTTTAATATTTTTTCTTTGAATTTAATTTTTGTTACTTTGAGTAATATATGTTTTGGTGTGTTTCTCCTAGGGTTTATCCTGCATGGGACTATCTGTGCTTCTTGGACTTGGGTGACTATTTCCTTTCTCACGCTAGGGAAGTTTTCCATTATGATGTCTTCAAATATTTTCTCAGACCCTTTTTCTCTTCTTCTGGGACCCCTATAATTCGAATGTTGGTATGTTTAGTGTTCTCCCAGAGGTCTCTGAGATTGTCTTCAATTCTTTTCATTCTTTTTTCTTTATTCTGCTCCTCAGCAATTATTTCCACCTTTTGTCTTCCAGCTCACTTATTCGTTCTTCTGCCTCAGTTATTGTTATTGATTCCTTCTAGTGTATTTTGCATTTCAGTTATCATGTTGTTCATCTCTGTTTGTTTGTTCTTTAGTTCTCCTAGATGTTTGTTAAACATTTCTTGTATTTTCTCAATCCATGCCTCCATCTGTGTCTGAGATTCTGGATCATCTTTACTATCATTACTCTGAATTCTTTTTCAGGTAGGTTGCCTATTTCCTCTTCATTTATTTGGTTGTAGGTTTTTACCTTGCTCCTTCATCTGTGATATATCTTCTTGTTGTCTCTCTCTCTTTTTTTTTTTTTTTTTTGATGGGTGGGATTGTGTTCCTGTGTTATTGATTGTTTGGCCTGAGGCTTCCAGCACTGGAGTTTGTAGGCTGTTCCAGCACTGGAGTTTGTAGGCTGTTAGGTAGAGCTGGGTCTTGGTGCCAAGATGAGGACCTCTGGGAGACCTAACTCTGATGAATACTCCCTGGGGTCTGAGGTTCTCTGTTAGTCTGGTGGTTCGGACTCAGAGCTCACACCACAGTAGCTCTGACCCAACCCCCGGTTTGTGAACCAAGATTGTGCAAGCCGCATGGGGCAGCAAAAACAAAAAAAAGAAAAGAAAAAGAAAAAAAGGAGCAGAACAGTAACAAAGAGTAAAAAATAAAACAAGATTAGAAAACTAACAGATATGTTAGAGAGAATTAAAAAAATACAAATAGAGATGAAACAAGAAGTGGAAGGTAAAATAGAGCCACAATAGTAAAAAAGAGGCGGCAAAGAAAAACCCAGAAGAGGCCTTGGCTGGTGGGGCGGTACTTAGGCAGGGCTGCGGTTTAGGCAGGGAGCGGGGCCTATGCTTAGGACCCACAGGGCCGGAAAAGGCCCTGGTGGGTAGAGGTTGGGGCTTAGGCTCAACACAGCAGGAGGGGTTCAGGAGTGTCTTTGGCCTTTGAGGTCGGAGGATCAGGTCCAGAACCCCAGCAGGCTCACTGGGCCCGAGTGGGCGGGGGAAATGCTAGGCCCATTTACCCCGATCCTCTGATCCCGGAGGGCCCCTCCCTGTTGGCCTCTCTTCTTCTCCACCCCGCCACTCCTTCCGATGCCCAAGGAGCCACATGGCCAGTGGGGGCCCGGAAGGTAGGGGACCAGACCCAGAAGCCCAACAGGATTCCCAGGGCTGAGTGGGTGGCAGAAATGCCTGTTGCACCTCCCCTGATCCTCCAGTCCAGGAGGGCCCCTCTCTGCCCGCCACCTCTCCTCTTCTCCCCCTGCCTCCCTCCTACTCCCCTAGGACCAACGTGTCCCAGAGGGCCTTGGAGGGCAGAGGGCCTGGCCCAGGAGCCCCATAGGCTTCCTGGCCCAATGGGGCAGGGGAAAGCTAGGCATATTTCCCCTGATCTCCTAGCTCCCAAGGGTCCCTCCAGGTCTGGGAACCCCTTCCCCCTCCCAGCCACCCCCTCAGGGGAGCCGGTCCTGTAGGCCTCCACTTCTCCTCCCCCTTTACTCCCTCCATGTCCTACTCAGTCGCTCAGGGGATCTTCCCATCTCCTTGGGCATTGAGGTCCCCCACCAGCATCCAGGAGGTGCCCTAGTTGTGGGGAGACACAAACTCCGCATCTTCCCACGCTGCCATCTTGACTCTGCCCCATTAGGCATCATTTTCTTTCTATCAGGACAAAAACAGTGCATTCTTGCCCAAAATTTCCGTTTTGTGTCAAATGTATATTATGCTCTTATACAAACAAATGTGCCTTAATTTATTCCATATATTCTCATGTATTCCACAGAAACAAAAAGGTATTTATTTTTACAAGTGTGTAGTGATCACACATCACCTATTTATTTATTTATTTGTTTGTTTGTTTATGGCTGCATTGTGTCTTCATTGCTGTGCACAGGCTTTCTCTAGTTGTGGTGAGTGGGGGCTACTCTTTTTTGCGGTGTGCGGGCTTCTTATTGAGGTGGCTTCTCTTGTTGCAGAGCACAGGCTCTAGGCATGTAGGCTTCAGTAGCTGTGGCACGTGGGCTCAGTAGTTGTGGCTTATGGGCTCTAGAGTACAGGCTCAGTAGTTGTGGCACACAGGCTTAGCTGCTCTGCACCATGTGGGATCTTCCCAGACCAGGGCTCGAACCCATTTCCCCTGCACTGGCAGGCAGATTCTTAACCACTATGCCACCAGGGAAGTCCACAAAAAGCTATTTTAACTACGGCCATATTTTCAATTATTTTGTTTAGGAGTTGTAGACTAACAAGGTCCATCTTCAGCATTTCCCTGAAGCCACTTATAAGTGATTATTGCTTAATTGTTCCCATAGGATAAACCAATTTAGGAGAGTATCAGCTAAGCAATATCATTTCAAGAGCCTTTGAAGTAAAGAAGCAAGGGCCTCTGTCCTCTGTTTCTTGGGGAAATTGCTTAAAAAGTGGAATAATTATTTTTTTATTGCAATTTCAAAGCAGTATAATCACGGCAGCCAGACAAACCTTAGTTCAGTCCTTCATAGTAGACATGTGAGTTTGGGCAAATTATTTCACTTTTATAAGTCTCACTTTTCCCTTGCATAAAATAAAAATAATTATATACCTAGTTCACAGTATTGTTGTGAAGACCAAGGATAAACTCCTTTGCATATAGTTATGTCATAATAAATAGAACTATTAATCTGTGTTCAAAAGAGAAGTTTATTAATTTAATGAAAGATCAAATGATGCTGAGGAAAACGCATTTGGGTTGTGCTCTGTGGAAAAATAAGCCAAAACTATCAGAGGTTCAGTGTGATATTTTCTGGTCTTATGTACTCTGATGAGCATGGATTAAAGAGTTCAGGCTGGGCTTCCCTGGTGGCGCAGTGGTTGAGGGTCTGCCTGCCGATGCAGGGGACACGGGTTCGTGCCCCGGTTCGGGAAGATCCCACATGCCGCGGAGCGGCTGGGCCCGTAAGCCATGGCCGCTGATCTTGCGCGTCCAGAGCCTGTGTGTCCGGAGCCTGTGCTCCACAACAGGAGAGACCACAACAGTGAGAGGCCTGCGTACTGCAAAAAACAAACAAACAAAAAAGTTCAGGCTGAGAAAGCAAGCAAGGCCTTTCTAAGAGACCTTCCCTTAGTCTAATAAATGAGATTATTTCAGCAGGGAGCTTATTTCCCAAAAGCTTTTATTCACCTTCTACCTCCATAACTGAAACATCCTTTCTGAATTTGCTTTGTCTACCTTTATGTGTGGCTGAATTAAAAATGAGGAGAGAATTAATATGTATTAAAAATTGCCAGCTGAGAAATACGTTCTATACGTTGTCATTAAACTGTCATAACAGTCCTGTGAAAGATGAATTAATGATCACATTCTACCAGTGTGGGGCTGGAGTTTAGAAAAATTGTGCCATTTTCAAGGTCATACGGATAATACATGACAGACCAAAAATTCAAATTCAAATACACCCACTCAAGGAATCACTTCCATTTTATGTCTTCAAAATTCAACTGATTTTCTGCTCCTATTCCTACACCATGTTCTACTCAAGATTGAATATCTTGGACCTACCCCATGCCCGATACATAATGGACAATATATGCTTGCAGAATGGATGAATGAACATTCATCAAACCCTCAGAATCTTTGCAACAAAATGTGTAAACTCTTAACTTGTTTTGCTGGGCAAATAGGAGAGTAAGAGAATAAAAGACAGTCTTGCAGAAAGGGGAAAAACCATAACTTCATTTGCAAATTCACAGTTCCTCAGATATTGTAGGGAATATACAATGTAGTTCTCAACAACCATTGCTGGCTGAGTAAATGTACTGTCTTTCCTTTAATACGAGTATTTAGAATTCAGAGATATTTTTACTAATACTCTTCTTTGAAAGAAAATTCTAGGAAATGGTCTTTCTTAAAACTTATGTTAAGGAATTCCTGGCCTCCCAGCAACCTAAGCAGAACAATACTGGAAGTGGAACTGGCACTCTGACAAAAAGGAGAGCAACTGGAAAGAAACTTTACTCATCGAGAGAGGAGATTGGTTCAAGATGGCAGAGTAGAAGGATGTGCGCTCACTCCCTCTTGTGAGATCACCAGAATCACAACTAACTGCTGAACAATCTTCGATAAGAAGACACTGGAACTCACCAAAAAAGAAGATACCCCACATCCAAAGACAAAGGAGAAGCCACAATGAGATGGTAGGAGAGGCACAATCACAATAAAATCAAATCCCATAACTGGTGGGTGGGTGACTCACAAACTGGAGAACACTTATACCACAGAAGTCCATCCACTGGAGAAAGGGTTCTGAGCCCCACGTCAGGTTTCCTAACCTGGTGATCCAGCAACAGGAGGAGGAATTCCCACAGAATCAGACTTGGAAGACTAGTGGGATTTGATTGCAGGACTTCAACAGGACTGGGGGAAACAGAGACTCAACACTTGGAGGGCACACACAAAGTAGTGTGTGCATCGGGTCCCAGGGGAAGGAGCAGTGACCCCCCATAAGAGACTGAATCAGACCTACCTGCTAGTGTTGGAGGGTCTCCTGCAGGGAGAGGGGGGGATGGCTATGGCTCACCATGGGGACAAGGACACTGGAAGACAGAAGTTCTAGGAAGTACTCCTTGGCGTGAGCCTTCCCAGAGTCCACCACTAGCCCCACCAAAGAGCCGGGTAGGCTCCGATGCTGGGTTGCCTCAGCAAAACAACCAACAGGGAGGGAACCCAGCCCCACCCATCAACAGAGAAGCAGATTAAAATTTTACTGAGCTCTGCCTACCAGAGCAACAGTCAGCTCTACCCATCACCAGTCCCTCCCATCAGGAAACTTGCACAAGCCTCTTAAATAGCCTCATCCACCAGAGGGGAGACAGCAGAAGCAAGAAGAACTACAGTCTGCAGCCTGTGGAACGAAAACCACATTCACAGAAAGATAGACAAAATGAAAAGGCAGAGAACTATGTACCAGATGATGGAACAAGATAAAACCCCAGAAAAACAACTAAATGAAGTGGAGATAGGCAACAATCCAGGAAAAGAAATTCAGAGTAATGAGAGTGAAGATGATCCAGGACCTTGGAAAAAGAATGGAGGCAAAGATCGAGAAGATGCAAGAAATGTTTAACAAAGAATTAGAAGAATTAAAGAACAAACAAACAGAGATGAACAATACAATAACTGAAATGAAAACTACACTAGAAGGAATCAATAGCAGAATAACTGAGGCAGAAGAACAGATAGGTTAACTGCAAGACAGAATGGTGGAATGCACTGCTGTGGAACAGAATAAAGAAAAAAAGAACGAAAAGAAATGAAGACAGCCTAAGAGACTGCTGGGACAACATTAAACATAATAGCATCCTCCTTATAGGGGTCCCAGAAGGAGAAGAGAGAGAGAAAGGACCTGAGAAAATATTTGAAGAGATTATAGTAAAAAAATTCCCTGACATGGGAAAGGAAATAGCCACCCAAGTCCAGGAAGCACAGAGAGTCCCAGGCAGGATAAACCCAAGGAGAAACACGCCGAGACACATAGTAGTCAAATTGGCAAAAATTAAAGACAAAGAAAAATCATTAAAAGCAGCAAGGGGAAAATGACAAATAACATACAAAGGAACTCCCATAAGGTTAACAGCTGATTTCTTCGCAGAAATTCTACAAGCCAGAAGGGAGTGACATGATATATTTAAAGTGATGAAAGGGAAGAACCTACAACCAAGATTACTGTACCCAGCAAGAATCTCATTCAGATTCGACAGAGAAATCAGAAGCTTTACAGGCAAGCAAAAGCAAAGAGAAGTCAGCACCACCAAACCAGCTTTACAACAAATGCTAAAGGAACTTCCGTAATTGGGAAACACAAGAGAAGAAAAGGAACTACAAAAACAAACCCAAAATAATTAAGGAAACAGTAATAGGAACATACATATCGATAATCACCTTAAATGTGACTGGATTAAATGTTCCAACCAAAAGACACAGGCTCACTGAATGAATACATAAACAAGATCTGTGTATATGCTGTCTACAAGAGACCCACTTCAGACCTAGGGACACATACAGACTGAAAGTGAAGGGATGGAAAAAGATATTCCATGCAAATGGAAATCAAAAGAAAGCTGGAATAGCAATACTTGTATCAGATAAAATAGACTTTAAAATAAAGAATGTTAAAAGAGACAAGGAAGGACAGTACATAATAATCAGGGGATCAGTCCAAGAAGAAGATATAACAATTATAAATATATATGCACCCAACATAGGAGCACCCAAATACATAAGGTAAATGCTAAGAGCTATAAAGAAAATCAACAGTAACACAATAATAGTGGAGGACTTTAACACCTAACTTACACCAATGGACAGATCATCCAGATAGAAAATTAATAAGGAAACACAAGATTTAAATGACACAATACACCAGATAGATTTAATTGATATTTATAGGACATTCCATCCAAAAATAGCAGATTACACTTTCTTCTCAAATGCACATGGAACATTCTCCAATATAGATCACATCTTGGGTCACAAATGAATCCTCAGTAAATTTAAGAAAATTGAAATCATATCAAGCATCTTTTCCAACCACAATGCTATGAGATTAGAAATGAATTACAGGGGAAAAAACGTAAAAAACACAAACACATGGAGGCTAAACAATACATTACTAAATAACCAAGACATCACTGAAGAAATCAAAGAGGAAATCACAAAATACCTAGAGATAAATGACAACAAAAACATGACGATCCAAAACATATGGGATGCAGCCAAAGCAGTTCTAACAGGGAAGTTTATGGAAACACAATCCTATCTCAAGAAACCAGAAAAATCTGAAACAAACAATCTAATCTTACACCTAAATGAACTAGAGAAAGAAGAACAAACAAAACCCAAAGTTAGTAGAAGAAAGAAATCATAAAAATAAGAGCAGAAATAACTGAAATAGAAACGAAGAAAACAACAGCAAAAAAATCAATGAAACTTAAAGCTGGTTCTTTGAGAAGATAAACAAAATTGATAAACCTTTAGCCAAACTCATCAAGAAAAAGAGGGAGAGGACTCAAATCAATAAAATTAGAAGTGAAAAAGGAGAAGTTACAATGGACACCACAGAAATACAAAGCATCATAAGAGCCTACTGCAAGCAACTCTATGCAAATAAAATGGACAACCTGGAAGAAATAGACAAATTCTTAGAAAGGTACAAACTTCTGAGACTGAACCAGGAAGAAGTAGAAAATATTAACAGACCAATCACAAGTAATGAGATTGAAACTGTAATTAAAAATCTTCCAAAAAACAAAAGTCCAGGACCAGATGGCTTCACAGGTGAATTCCATCAAACATTTAGAGAAGAGCCAAAACCCATCCTTCTCAAACTCTTCCAAAAAATTTCAGAGGAAGAAACACTCCCAAACTCAATATACGAGGCCACAATCACCATGATACCAAAACCAGACAGAGATAGTACAGAAAATGAAAATTACAGACCAATATCACTGATGAATATAGATGCAAAAATCCTCAACAAAATACTAGCAAACAGAATCCAACAGCACATTAAAATGATCATACACCATGATCAAGTAGAATTTATCCCAGTGATGCAAGGATTCTTTAATATATGCAAATCAATCAATGTGATACATTATATTAACAAATTGAAGAATAAAAACCATATGATCATCTCAATAGATGCAGAAAAAGCTTTTGACAAAATTTAACACCATTTATGATAAAAACTCTACAGAAAGTGGGCATAGAGGGAACCTACCTCAACATAATGAAGGCCGTGTACAACAAACCCACAGCAAACATCATTCTCAATGGTGAAAAACTGAAAGCATTTCCACTAAGATCAGGAACAAGACAAGGATTTCCACTCTCACCACTATTATTCAACATAGTTTTGGGAGTCCTAGCCACAGCAATCAGAGAAGAAAAAGAAGTAAAAGTAATACAAATTGGAAAAGAGGTAAAACTGTCGCTGTTTGCAGATGACAAGGTACTATGCATAGGGAATCCTAAAGATGCCATCAGAAAACTACTAGAGCTAATCAATGAAGTTGGTAAAGTTGCAGGATACAAAATTAATGCACAGAAATCTCTTGCATTCCTATTCAATAACAACAAAAGATCAGAAAGAGAAATTAAGGAAACAATCCCATTCACCATTTCAACAAAAAGAATAAAATACCTAGGGATAAACCTACCTAAGGAGATAAAAGACTTGTACTCAGATTACTAAAGACAATGATGAAAGAAATCAAAGATGACACAAACAGATGAAGAGATATACCATATTCTTGGATTGGAAGAATCAGTATTGTCAAAGTGACTATACTATGCAAAGCAATCTACAGATTCAATGCAATTCCTACCAAATTACCTGTGGCATTTTTCACAGAACTAGAACAAAAAAACCTTAAAATTGGTATGGAGACACGAAAGACCCCGAATAGACAAAGCAGTCTTGAGGGAAAAAAACGGAGCTGGAGGAATCAGACTCCCTGACTTCAGACTATACTACAAAGCTACAGTAATCAAGAAAGTATGGTACTGGCACAAAAACAGAAATATAGATCAATGGAACAGTATAGAAAGCCCAGAGATAAACCCATGCACTTATGGTCAACTAATCTATGTCAAAGGGGGCAAGGATATACAATGTAGAAAAGACAGTCTCTTCAATAGGTGGTGCTGGGAAAACTGGACAGCTACATGTAACAGAATGAACTTAGAACACTTCCTAACACCATACACAAATATAAACTCAAAATGGATTAAAGACCTAAATGTAAGGCTGGACATTATAAAACTCTTAGAGAAAAACATAGGAAGAACACTATTTGACATAAATCACAGCAAAATATTTTTTGACCCACCTTCTAGAGTAATGGAAATAAAAACAAAAATAAACAAATGGGACCTATTAAAACTTAAAAGCTTTTGCACAGAAAAGGAAACTAAAAACAAGACGAAAAGACAACCCTCAGAATAATAGAAAATATTTGCAAAGGAATCAAATTAATCCGTTGTTGCCAATTAATCAACAGAGGAGTAATCTCCAAAATATATAGGTAGCTCATATAGTTCAATATTAAAAAACAACCCAATCAAAAAATGGGCAGAAGACCTAAATAGACATATCTCCAAAGAAGACATACAGATGGCCAAGAAAGCACATAAATAAACTGCTTCACATCACTAATTATTAGAGAAATGCAAATCAAAAATACAATGAGGTATCAGCTCACCCCAGTTAGAATGGGCATCCTCAGAAAATCTACAAACAGCAAATGCTGGAGAGGATGTGGAGAGAAGGGAACCCTCTTGCACTGTTGGTAGGAATGTAAATTGATACAGCCACCCTGGAAACAGTGTGGAGGTTCCTTAAAAAACTAAAAACATTACCATATGACCCAGCAATTACCATATGACCCAGCAATCCCACTACTGGGCATATACCCAGAGAAAACCATAATTCAAAAAGACACATGCACCCCAATGTTCATTGCAGCACTATTTACATTAGCCAGGACGTGGAAGCAACCTAAATGCCCATCGACAGACGAATGGATAAAGAAGATATGGTACATTTATACAATGGGATATTACTCAGCCATAAAAAGGAATGAAATTGGGTCATTTGTAGAGATGTGGATGAATCTAGAGACTGTCATACAGAGTGAAGTAAGTCAGAAAGAGAAAAACAAATATAGTATATTAACGCATGTATGTGGAACCTAGAAAAATGGTATGGATAAACTGGTTTCCAAGGCAGAAATAGAAACAAAGGTGTAGAGAACAAACTTATGGACACCAAGCGGGGAAAATGGTGGTGGGTGGTCGTGGTTGTGGAATGAATTGAGAGATTGGGACTGACATGTATACACTAATATGTATAAAAGAGATAACTAATAAGAACCTGCTGTATTAAAAAATAAATAATAAAATTCAAACAAAAAAAGAAATTACTGCTGGGATTATTGCAAACCAAAGTCTGGATGCAAAAACAATTTACAGTTGAACACCATGTGATAAGACAAAAAACATGTCTACTGAACAAAATTAATGAAACAATGGGCAAATGTCTGAATAAATAGTATTTTGAGATTAAATTTTAGGAGGCAGAATAAAATGGTTCCTGGGAATATTTTCATTTATGTGGACCTTCTCAGGAAAGGAAAGTATTACCCATTAACTCTTTCCTCCTGGCATTTACATCTCCCCTCTCTATCAGCAAGGTGAATGCTCCAAAGTCGCAGTGCTCTGATTCTTTATTTTTTTTTTTGAATTTTATTTTATTAATTTTTTTATACAGCAGGTTCTTATTAGTTATCCATTTTATACATATTAGTGTATATATGTCAATCCCAATCTCCCAATTCATCACACCACCACCACCTCCAAGCCACTTTCCCCCCTTGGTGTCCATACGTTTGTTCTCTACATCTGTGTCTCTATTTCTGCCCTGAAAACCAGTTCATCTGTACCATTTTTCTAGGTTCCACATATATGCGTTAATATATGATATTTGTTTTTCTCTTTGACTTACTTCACTCTGTATGACAGTCTCTAGATCCATCCACGTCTCTACAAATGACCCAATTTTGTTCCTTTTTATGGCAGAGTAATATTCCATTGTATATATGTACCATATCTTCTTTATGCATTCATCTGTCAGTGGTCATTTAGGTTGCTTCCATGTCCTGGCTATTGTAAATAGTGCTGCAATGAACACTGGGGTGTATGTGTCTTTTTGAATTATGGTTTTCTCTGGGTATATGCCCAGTAGTGGGATTGCTGGGTCATATGGTAATTCTATTTTTAGTTTTTTAAGGAACCTCTATACTGTCCTCCAGAATGGCTGTATCAATTTACATTCTCACCAGTGGTGTAGGAGGGTTCCCTTTTCTCCACACCCTCTCCAGCATTTGTTGCTTGTAGATTTTCTGATGATGCTCATTCTAACTGGTGTGAGGTGATACCTCATTGTAGTTTTGATTTGCATTTCTCCAATAATTAGTGATGTTGAGCAGCTTTTCATGTGCTTCTTGGCCATCTGTATGTCTTCTTTGGAGAAATGTCTATTTAGGTCTCCTGCTCATTTTTTTATGGGTTGTTTGTTTTTTTAATATTGACCTGCATGAGCTGTTCATATATTTTGGAGATTACTCCTTTGTCCGTTGATTCATTTGCAAATATTTTCTCCCATTCTGAGGGTTGTCTTTTCATCTTGTTTGTAGTTTCCTTTGCTTTGCAAAAGCTTTTAAGTTTCATTAGGCACCATTTGTTTATTATTTTTTTTAAATTTCCATTACTCTAGGAGGTGGATCAAAAAAGATCTTGCTGTGATTTTTGTCAAAGAGTGTTCTTCCTATCAGTGCTCTGATTCTTATCAGGGAGGAAAAGACCAGCGGCACACTGACTGTCACAAAGAGAATGTGGTTATGACACACCACAAGTTCTTCATAGTTCTGCCCTCCTCAACTTCTTCCCCATTCTCCATCTTGTCCCATAGATGATTATCATCTGCAGATATGCATGCACAGGTGGCTTCATTGCAATAGGAAGGAGGAGACCATTACTTTCTGAATAAGCAACTCCTGCAAAAACTGCAAGGCAGAAGGGACCGTATTTTGAAGTCAGATATCCAGGTTTTACATGGAGTTATATTTGATTACATATCCCAAGTGCTACTTCATTCTCCTTAACAATGTCACATTAAATATTAATATTGAATAGCATATTAAATTCATAAAGTAAATTTTATCTTTTTTCATAATCTTTTCTCTTCAAGGGAATTTCATGACTGCCTAGACTCAGTTTGCAGTCCACTTACTTCTTGTTTTGGTATAGAGTAAATTCTTTAATATCTCTGCACCTCAGTTTTTGTATCTGTCGTGTAGTTATAATAGTACTTTCTAATGTGTCACTATGAAGATTAAATGAAATGCTATACATGGAACTCTTAATATAATACCTAACATAAGGTAACTATTCAATAATTAGATATCATTATTGGTACCCTAAATACTAGCTTCCAAAATTAGATGCCCTTCTTTCTGAGAAGCCATCAATAAATTATTTTTACTCCACATCTTAATAGGGAGCAAATAGAATTAAGGATTGCCCTGTGTACTAATGGTTCTTTTGAAATGAAAGAGCTGCACTAGACTCTCCCTGTTTCTATCTCTGTCCGTCAAATGGAGGTAATATTTGCTCAAGGTTGTTCCTCTCCCTGAGGGCAATTTTGGAGAAAATAATGTTGGTGTCTTTATACTCACCAGGCCACATTTTGCTAGTGAATAGGGTCACCATACTTTATACAAACAAACAAACCAAAAAACTGAACCTGGATCCACATGTTCTTTCTAATTTTGTTTCTCAGCAGTGGCTTCAAGAAACTTCCTGTTTCTCTACACAAGACACACCTGAGAAGATCTTATGTGAGGTGAGGATCACTTTTCCTCTGCTCCAGTTTCTTCATCTGGATCTCTTGGACCAAGTGTCTTTGATTGGAGGCAAATAGTGAGTATAAGGACCCACAGTGACCTCAAGTCGAAGATTACAGGTTAGTAGAATATAAGCCCTGTGTTTTGACATTGGTAGGTGCTTTCTCATCTAGTAGAAAAGGTACTGTCAGTCAAAAACCTGGGCTGGGAAATAAGGGGTGAATTATATCTAAAAAGTGTTGTGACGTGAAGATTGGAAAGAGGTGCTTAATTTGGCTGTTGTGCAAAAATATTCTGTACTACTGCTGGTGACTCACAAATAGAGCCGAACTTGGTAGACTTTTACATATGTGTCTCAGTATTTCAATAGGATATTAACTGATTCTCACAAACCTCTTGTGAACCCTCATTTATTTTAAAACTCGTTTGTACTTACAAAACATCCATCTGTTCTTAATTGCTATTTCAATATTCTTGCCACATTTTTTCATATAGATTTTTTTCCCCTCATTTACCATTTGCTATTTGGAGGAAGGCATTATGATGAGAAAGAATATACTAAAAGGATGAGAAAATGGCACATTTCCTAGCATCAACTTGCTAGGCATTTAAGGGAATTTGAGAAAGATACTTGTCCTTTAAAAAAATTAAGTTTTCCTGTATAATGTATATTTAACTAGTAGAGCTATAGGAGAATTTCAGTTGCTTTCCTGCTTTGTCTTTCAGGAGGCTCTTGCTTCTCTATGCCAGCCCAAATCACCTATAAATCATACACCTCCTGGTCTTGGATAGGAGCAATTGATCATGGGAGACATTGTAATAGAATGGCTAAGAACTTTCAGTTCTTGATCTAGAAATTCCTGAGTTCAAATCCAGCTTCTGCCAGCTACTTTGTAATTAAGTGTCCTTGGGGAAATTATTTTGCCATAGCTTATTCTTCCTCCTATGGAAAATAATCATAGATACTATTCCAACACACACACACACACAAATTGCTATAAGAATTAATTGAGATGACTTATGTAAAAACCAGAATACTGGCAAAAATTGCCAGGAAAGTGCTCAAAAATGTTAACTTTTTAAATTATTATTGAAAAATCAACTGACCCAAGAAAGTCTGATTCTTTACTTCTGTCAGTCGTTTTCTAAACTCCTGCATTTGTTACCTAGACTTTGATGCCTCTTTTTCTTTCTCTCCTTTTTTCTCTTTCTCGTGCACACATTCGCGTGCGCGCGCGCGTGTGCACACACACACACACACACACACACACACACACTTTGACTTTGTCTGCCTTTCAAGCTTGGAATCTCCTCTTACTTCATGTGATAACTCAATGTTCAATTACTGAGCAGCCCAAATTCTCTTTTAGGATAGCCATTTGCCAGAGTCTACTCAGATCATTAAAAATAGCAAAACAAACAAACAAAAAAATCCCAAACATCCAAATATTGCCTGTCTCCATTGACAAGACAAAGAAAATATAGACGTATACCTCTTATCCATACACCCACATCCTTTTGTTTTAATCTCCTTTTGTTTTAATGGTTTGGATAATTAGCTGTCATCAAACTGAAGAAACCATAGTAGCCACCTCCTCGTTAAAATAACAGAATATAGTTAGAAATGAGAATTCTTCTTCCTTCACTCTCCTTCATCAATCATGGGGGTTTAAGTTATGGGTACTCTTTTGAAATTTGAAGTTAAATTTGAGCAGAACAGAATCCTAAAATCTCTTCACTTTTAACACATGTCCAATTCCTTAGCCCATAAGTTACATACCATACTCCTTATGGTGCATTTTTACAGAGAAAAAGTAGAAGATAAATCAAGACCAAAGATTTCTTTATTCTCATTTCCAAGATAATGCTTATAGATTTGCTTATATATGGCACTGTAGATTTAAGGAAAGGCTACTAAATGAAGGGTCAGTGACTTAGATTTTATCCCCAGCCCAGATGCCAAATAACTACTGTTTCGGTTCTCACTTAGCATTTGCCTACCTCAGTATCCTCCACTGTATGATAGGGTTGCATTAATTAAGGAATTTGTCTATCTATCTTGTCTATCCAATGAGCCATAATACTTGGTAAGAAATACTTATATATTTATGATTCATACTTGGTACCATTTATAAAATAATCTACAGCTAATGTCTTGATATCTGTCTGTCTTTCTGTCTATCTAGATAGGTAGATTTGGATATAGATAGATGATAGATAGGTTAGATAGATAGATAGATAGACAGACAGATATATTCCATCTGATTTGGCAAGTCTAAGTGGAAATAATGTGACAGTTAACTTCCTTTTAGGTTTTTGTACAAAACAGTGGTGGCACACGCAATCCCATATGTCTTATCACCACTGAGTAAATTTTCCTCAAAGAATTTTAAGCCTGTCTTTGATTTGTGGTCAGAATTTTAAAATATATATATATTTCCTTAATTTTCTTTTGAATCCATTTCCAGCTCCCTGTACAGAAGAAAAGAACAAAGAAATTAATTTTAAAAGTCCTCATCAAAATTCTAGTAACTACAGTCTCGCACAGCAGGAGATATTTTAATTCACATTATGGTTATTATTTATTGATCTTTCATTATTAATTAACATTTCTCAATAGATTAAAATAATGAACTTTCTATAAAACATCAAAGAATGACTAAATAATATAATGATATGTGTATATTAAATAATTCTGCAGGCACTAAACCATGGACATTTATTTTCAGAATACCTAGAATAGCTTTTCAAATGATCCTAAGCTCTCCTGAATATAGATAAAAGGAACTTTCATTTAAAAAAAATAATATATTGTTCCTTTTTTTATTAGAGTGCAAATGGAAAAAAAAAATACAAAGTCAAACAAATAAAACCTCTTTCTGGGCTTTGTTTAAGGCTGAAACATTGGAAATAACATTTATTCTGATCATTGCATAGAATAGGGAAAGGTAGGGGCTTCAAAAGTTTTAGATGGGTTTAGTGATCAGAGGGATAGATGTACGTCCTGCATTTATATAACCCAAAATGTATAAACCACCCATAAAAATATACCCATCATTCATTGAAATTGAAAGCGCCTATACATAAAATGGTTGCCTAAAGGGAAAACAACCACCAAAGGATGGGGAAGGGGGCAGGGGGGAAGGGAATGAAAAAGGGAAAAAGAAAGAACAACTAACACTATTATTACTCAAACCATGTAGGACTTGGAAGGAGCAAAAGAAGCAGCTAAATCAAACACTTAGCTGGAAAGGAGAAACAGAAAGCAAACAGAAAAGAATCCAATTACTTTGTTTGTTTTTGTAAATGGTTTTTCTGTAAGAGGAAAAAGAAAACTATTTTGACTTGTTTTCCTCTGTACTGTACTGCTGAGAGCAGCCGGTACCTTATGAGTAAGTCCAAGTGACTGCTGATACTTCTGTTAATGCTAATTAACCTCCTGCTACAAATATCAACAAACCCACATCTGAGTTTTGTCTGCACGTCATTCTACTCTCCTCGTTTTAATTTGAATTGCCATAGTCACCATTAGTTGCTACTTATTAGGTGGAATCAGATCAGCAGTTGAGAAAAAAGATGATAGCCAGGGTCACACTGTCTGTTATTTTCCAGACAGCAAAGAAACAAAGGCTTACACTGGCTTCAAGAAGTCAAAACATAGTTTCTATAAGGAAAGACAAATAGGAAATTCATGTTTGGGGTGTGGGGGCTGAGATTTTTCCTGAGAATACTTGGATTTAATGGTTAGACTCCTATCTGAAAACAGCAATATCGATGACATTAGAAATTTACACATCTGGGTTATTTCAAATGCGATGCATGTACTTTTGAGAAGTATGGTGAGGGCTCTCTCAAATTCCAGTAATTTTGCATAAATTCTTTTGAATTCTTTGCTCAATTCAGATAAATCTGATTGTGCAGGCTAAAGGGAAAAGAAGTCTTCAGTTTTTCCTTCCCTTAACTGCTCTCCAAGGTTGGAGCAAAGTCAGCACTGAGTCCTCCACTACAACAGTCGCTTAAAGCCATACATGGGGGGAAATGATCCTGACATTTAAATGCTGCTACTGGCCTGGGTTTCCTCTCAATGCTTCCCCTGCTGTGCCCCTTCTATTCCTTTTAAATTTTCAGTCTTCTCAGGACAGATAGATTTCAGCCAAGAAGCCAAGGAAAACCATCCCATCCCATCTAGGAACAGGCTTTCTACCGGAGAACTTTCTTCACAGCTCTTTATCTGAATACATATTTGTCTACCCTAAATGTCTAATAACATCTTGCATCAGTACCCTGCCTGTGATGTCCTTTCAGTTGGTTGAGATATACTTGTAGAACTTGAAGCCTCGTTCCAGGATAACTGTGACATGTACCGTGTTATTCTCTGGCAAATTCTCAATAGACATTCCAGTGTTCCCCCTTTCTATAAACCTTCCAGATGATCTAATTCCTGATCATATGCATGTGCTGTTATCATTCACAACATAATATTTTAGTGTGGTTGACGGTAATTAAGAAATTCTTGGTTAAATTGTATTGCTTAAGGCACACAATATAGATGGCATTACTCCCATGAAAAGCTTGCCTTGCTCTCTGCGTGACAGCTCACTACAGCTGATACGACCTAGAAGTAAAGCAGCATTAATGGCATTGGTTTCCCAAGGTAAAAGGTGTTTTTTTTCCATTAAATCATCTATTATTTCGGTGACTTTGGAAATCTTAGAGCCCAGTTTCATTATCTGAAAAATGGGCATGGTAGTGTCTGCTCTGCCCAGCATGTGGGCTGGATATGAGAACTCAGTACTGTGAAGTATATAAAGTAACTTGATAAATTCTAAAGATCACAAAAGGCACTCAGATCACTGTTATTTGTAATCCTGTAAAGGAATCACAGACTCAGTCCAGAGTGGATCAAGCACCTTTGGAGTAGAGTAGAAAAAAAGTAGAAACTTCTTTCCACCAGTCTTTGTCAAAGCTCTACCTGCTCGATCTATCTTTAATGTACTCTTTTGAAAAGTTTTCTGAATCTTTAAAATGGATCCATGGTCTTCCTGCACTGAACGCCCAGTGGGTAGTCTCCCTCTTTGTTACGGCCTTTCTTATCAGCACCCTTCTCCTACCCATCTGATTAGATGTAAAACTTTTGAGGGCAGATACTCCCTCTTTCCAATCCCTGTATCTCCACATCTAGAACCATGCAGGGCACATAATGACACTCATTGAAACTTTGTTTATCTAAAGTGTACTGATTCAAGGGAAGTCTAATAAAACATTATTATTAGACAGGTATCATTTCATTTTATTTATTTTTTCATTGGGGTATAGTTGCTTTACAATGTGTGTTAGTTTCTGCTGTACAACGAAGTGAATCAGCCATATGTATACCTATATCCCCTCCCTCTTGGACCTCCCTCCCCACCTACCACATCCCACCCACCTAGGTCACTACAGAGCACCGAGCTGAGCTCCCTGCGCTATACAGCAGGTTCCCACTAGCTATCTGTTTTACACATGGTAGTATATATATGTCAAACCTAATCTCCCAATTCATCCCACTCCCCTCTCCTCACTGTGTCCACATGTCCATTCTATACATCTGCATCTCTATTCCTGCAATGCACATAGGTTCATCTGTACAATTTTTCTAGATTCCACATATATGTGTTAATATACAATATTTGTTTTCCTCTCTCTGACTTACTTCACTCCGTATGACAGACTAGCTCCATCCATGTCTCCACAAATGACCCAATTTCGTTCCTTTTTATGGCGGAGTAATATTCCATTGTATATATGTACCACATCTTCTTTATCTATTCATCTGTTGATTGACATTTAGGTTGCTTGCATGCCCTGACTATTATAAATAGTGCTGCAATGAACATTGGGGTGCATGTGTCTTTTTGAATTATGGTTTTCTCAGGATATATGTCCAGTAGTGAGATTGCTGGGTGATATGATACTCCTAGTTTTAGCTTTTTACGGAACCTCCATACTGTTCTCCGTAGTGGCTGTATCAATTTACATTCCCACCAACAGTGTAAGAGTGTTCCCTTTTCTCCACACCCTCTCCAGAATTTATTGTTTGTCGGTTTTTTGATGATGGCCATTCTGACTAGTGTGAGGTGATACCTCATTGTAGTTTTGATTTGCATTTCTCTAATAATTAGTGATGTTGAGCATCTTTTTATGTGCCTCTTGACGATCTGTATGTCTTTGGAGAAATGTCTATTTAGATCTTCTGCCCATTTTTTGATTGGGTTTTGTGGGGGTTTTTTGATATTGAGCTGCATGAGCTGTTTGTCTGTTTTGGAGATTAATCCTTTGTCAGTTACTTCATTTGCAAATATTTCCTCCCATTCTGAGGGTTGTCTTTTTGTCTCATTTATGGTTTTCTTTGCTGTGCAAAGCTTTTAAGTTCCATTAGGTCCCATTTTTATTTTCATTACTCTAGGAGGTGGGTGAAAAAAGATCTTGCTGTGATTTATGTCAAAGAGTGTTCTTCCTATGTTTTCCTCTAAGAGTTTATAGCATGTGGGCTTACATTTATGTCTTGAATCCATTTTGAGTTTGTTTTTGTGTATGGTGTTAGGGAGTGTTCTAATTTCATTCTTTTACATGTACCTGTCCAGTTTTCCCAGCACCACTTATTGAAGAGGCTGTCTTTTCTCCATTTTATATTCTTGCCTCCTTTGTCATAGATTAGGTGACCATAGGTGTGTGAGTTTATCTCTGAGATTTCTATCCTGTTCATTTCTGGTTTTGTGCCAGTACCATACTGTCTTGATTACTGTAGCTTTCTAGTATAGTTTGAAGTCAGGGAGCCTGATTCCTCCAGCTCCGTTTTTCTTTCTCAAGATTGCTTTGGCTATTCGGGGTCTTTTGTGTTTCCATATAAACTGTAAAAATTTTTAGTGCTAGTTCTGTGAAAAATGCCATTGGTAATTTGGTAGGGATTTCATTCAAAAACCATATGATAATCTCAGTAGATGCAGAAAAGAGCTTTTGACAAAATTCGACACCAATTTCTGATAAAAACTCTCCAGAAAGTGGGCATAGAGGGAACCAACCTCAATGTAATAAAGACCATACACAACAAACCCACAGCAAACATCATTCTCAATGGTGAAAAACTGAAAGCATTTCCTCTAAGATCAGGAACAAGACAAGGATGTCCACTCTCGCCACTCTTAGTCAACATAGTATGGAAGTCCTAACCATGGCAGTCAGAGAAGAAAAAGAAATAAAAGGAATACAAATTGGAAAAGAAGAAGTACAACCATCACTGTTTGCAGATGACATGATACTATACATAGAAAATCCTAAAGATGCCACCAGAAAACTGCTAGAGCTAATCAATGAATATGGTAAAATAGCAGGATACAAAATTAATGCACAGAAATCTCTTGCATTCCTATACACTAAAATGAAAGATCAGAAAGAGAAATTAAAGAGAGGTATCATTTTAAAAAGGTTAGTATTGATAATGATGTAATGATGAGCTTAGAAAACAGTAGTTTGGTAGTTGAAATATTAACATGAATTCAAGGTCCAAAGTGAATTACTATTATGAATTCACTCATTTGTTCAAGAAATATTCACTAAGCCCATTTTATGTGAAAGGGTTGTTTTAAATTCTATTATAAAATAAAATTCTATAAATACCTTTAAAACTAAGGAAGTGTATCATATTCTATTTCACAAAATGGAAAGGAAGTATGGATTTTAGCAGTAGTTACGTTTTGGGAGTTTCCTAGTGTCTTTATCTCCTGAATATTTGCACAAAAAGTACTTTTGGAGCAGACGTGAAATCACATAAGATAGCTGGACTGATCAGTATCTGCAAAAGAGCTATAGGCAATGTTTTCACACATATATAGACTATGAAGCTATACTTTTACAGAATATAGCAATTGTCTGGTGTTGTTCTTGTGTCTGATAAAGCTATAACTTATTCAGAAGGAACTTAGGGTAGCAAAGAAATATATGGTTCTTCAGAAAGAAAGAGAATCAAGTCCGAAGGGATTTTATGCAACATTGGACGTATTATTGCTTTCCTTTAAGTAAGTATTTCTAATTACCTATTCCAAAGAAATAAAACAGTAACTTGAGCAACAAAGTGGGAAAATTTTTTTTCCATTTCAAAATTCTTTATCATTTTCATGCAGATGTACCATCATTAAAACAATATGCTTTTTCTTTTATTTTTTTCAGGCTCACATATGAGTTAAGCATTAAATTTAGTCAGAATCTGATTTCTTTTCAGCCCAGTGTCTACAAAAACTAGAATGTGTCATAAATAGATACGATTCTATTCTAAGGTTTTAGTGGTCATGGGGTACAGAAAAAAGCCTGGAGACTTACTTTTTCCTCCGATGGTTCTGCTTTCCCAGAGTCCCTGTGGTCTGATGCTAATTATTTGGGGGTTGTTTGTATTCGTGGGCCTATTAATGGCAGATCTTTACAGGGAGTAGATTTGCAGCAATTAAGGACTAGATTTTTGAAAGCTCACTCATTCTCTGTTTGTATTTCCACCCTCTCCTCAGTGGGGAGAAGACCAAGGGGTGTAATTATGGACTCCAGCTCTAACACCAGCCAGTACTCTGCCTTGGAGTCAGTCCCTCCCCATAGCTGAACTTCAGTTTCCTTATCTGTGAAATCAAGATAGCCACACCTACTCTCATACTTTGGTATAAGGACCAAATGCAATAGTAAATGTGAAAGAGGAACTCATAGTTCAGCACTTAAGTGATGATAATGCCCTTCCTTTTTTTTTAATCTTTACCTTTCAACCAGTTTTCAGAGAATGAAGATAAGATTCTGTTGAAAGATAGGACCAAGACAGTGGAAGCCAGTGCAAATCTACTCTGAGGTATTAGTGTAAGCATGTAGCACTCTGCTCCAGCAACTGGGCAGATCCTGCATTAAACATATTCTCTTTGGAGTCATATTGAAAGACTCAACATGAACCACTAAGGTGATCAATCCCCACTATACTACTTTAAACATTTTTGTAGCATCAGAACAATATTTGTCAAGGAGAGGAATAATGGAGTCCTTGTTGTTGTCATAGAAGTTAAAGAGCTACCTTTTTTTTTTTTGGAAAATATCTTTAAAATTTGAAGTGAGACTTAAGTGTATGGGAAGCAGAGAACAGAAGATGGACTAGAATATAAAAGTTCCGTGCAGGCAGAGGCTGCTGTTCCTCAAGGAGACCGGGTCTGCGTAGCAGGCCTATGATTTCCATGGTGTCGAGCTGCTGTAGACTTATTAGCAAGCAGTTACCTTTTTCTCTAACACTTCCCTATCTGACCTCAGTTTTCAGGAACAGACAAACAAAAGGGTGGCAAGGGAAAGAGCCCTAACTTTCTGTAGTTTGGAGGGAATCTTCACTAGCATATAATCCAACATCCCAGTTTATCTCTGAAATCCTTCTACAACTATAGATCAAGATAGCTCTCAGTCTTATGCCTGGGTATTCACTGTTTCCTAACTTGGTAGCTCTGGATGTTTCAAGGCACTTCTTTATGTTCAGAAACTTTTCTCATTATGGCTTCCACCTTTACCCCTCAAGTTTACTCTTGGGAGGATTAAACAATTGTCTAATTATTCTTTTCAAAAATGTCTTTTAAATACTAAGTTTAAACATGTTTCCATTTCTTTTTCAAGCTAAGCATCTGTACCCTCTTCAAGCATTCTCATGTCGTATGGCATCCTTCACCAAACTGTTTGCATATCCCCAACAATACGTCCTTGCTATTCACACCATCTTTTGAGTGCAGTTATTGATAAACATTAAAAACTGTGGTATGACCAGAACTGAATAGTGTGGCACTAGCCTTTCCTTCATTGTAGGAACTGCCCTATTTTCTCCAAGATACCTATGCTCAGATTATCTTTATTGATGGTTGTAGTAAACTGGTGATTACATGGGCCTGATTTGTTTTTGGTTTTGTTTTGTGGTACGCGGGCCTCTCACTGTTGTGGCCTCTCCCCCGTTGCGGAGCACAGGCTCCGGATGCACAGGCTCAGCGGCCGTGGCTCACAGGCGCAGCCGCTCCTCGGCATGTGGGATCTTCCTGGACCGGGGCACGAACCCGTGTCCCCTGCATCGACAGGCGGACTCTCAACCACTGCACCACCAGGGAAGCCCTGATTTGTTGATGTAATGTCTCTAAACCATTCCCGTGGATGCTGTTGCTTGTCCACATCTCCAATATATGGACTTCTATACTTGTCTTGAGGAACTAAGGAAAGTACAAAATCTTAGGTTTTTTTTTTTTTCCCCTGGTTTAATGTTATCTTTTAATATTCAGTCCTTTCCTGCAGTCTATCAACGTATTTTTGGTTCAGGAATTCAAAGCATTTACCCTCTCTACCTCATCTGTAAGTCTGATCATTGTGTTTTGCATATGTAAACACAAGTCATTAGTAGATATGCTTAACTTTTGAGATTGAAATGAGTTTTATGGCCTAACAACACATTTCCCTCCAGGTTAGCATAGATCCTTTAATCCTGAGACCAGGTACAAATCTACCTGATTAAATAAGTATTCAGCACATACTTCTCCATCTCAAAAAGAGATGAAAAATATTTCCATGACATATCTCATCAAATGCTATATTGAATTCTAAGTCGACTACACTACCACATTCTCTGAATTACTAGATTAGTAACCCCGTTAAAAAGAAACTTTGAAAAGCAATTGAAATGTAGTGCTTATGAGCTTAGGCTCAGAAGTCAAAACACCTAGATTTAAATCCTGACTGTCAGTTTCTCGCTATGAGAGTTTATGGAATGTCCATAAACTCTCTGTGCCTTGGTGTCCTCATTTGATAAAAAGGAATATTTGTAGTAACCTCAAATAGTTGTAAGGTTTAGATGTGTGTGTGTGTGTGTGTGTGTGTGTGTGTGTGTGTGTATGAAAAGTGCCTAGCACACTTAATAACAAATATAACTTAATGACAATTTTAATACATTGACATTAGTAGAGATGTATAAAGACATTCCATAACTCAGAACTTGCAGCCCAGTTATAAATTTTGTTTGATGCATGAAAATATAAGAAATAAGGGAAGGAAGAGATTCTTAACAAGGAAAAAATACACGCAGAGTGGATCTGCCCCATGGAGCAGTTCTACTAAGTGGGAGAAGTCAGGTGCTTAAACAGTCTAGAAGTTTCTACATCATGGCAGAAGTCACAGTCTAAGATGTAGAAGCAGCATGTTTCTACATGTGAACTGACTATTGTAACTGTGGATCTAGTGCAAGAAATTAATCGTGGGAATCACAGATCTCAGCCAGCAAATACTGCTCATGTGGGTGGTCTCTATATAGACAGTGAGTTCCCAGTCATCAAGATGCCATTCAGGTAGAGAGATTCAGTCCTTCAGAAAAGGAGATGACAACCAAGGTCAGCCTATGGATGACCAAAAATTCGAACTATTTCTTAGGCTAATAGGCATCATTGGCCTCTGGCCTTCATATAGATTGACTCTCCAAAGGAATTCTAATATGTGAAGTATAAATAACTGCTAACATCCACACTGAACATTATCCAGAAGACTCTGATTTATGAAATACGTTCCTATTACAGACAGAAACTTCTGTGAGAACATCAGTCCTTACTCACTGTTATAGCCTTATAACTCAGTGTTTGAAAGGAACTACTCAAGTACCACTCAAGTAAGGGAGCAGTAATATATAAGTAATATTTATCTGTTTTTTATTGTAATAAATAGAATTTCAATATTTTTCTTTAAATTATGGATGATTTTCTACCCGCTCTCAATATTTTACTTTTAATTGTACATAGCTCTTACTTTACTTATTTGAGAATCAATGGAAAAAGTTAT
Source organism: Pseudorca crassidens (assembly GCF_039906515.1). NCBI lineage: Eukaryota > Metazoa > Chordata > Mammalia > Artiodactyla > Delphinidae > Pseudorca > Pseudorca crassidens. The sequence continues at coordinate 73,591,711 of NC_090302.1, read as the reverse complement.
CCCAAGTCCTATATCATTGCTATATTTATTCTCTTAAGACACATTTATAGATAGATCAAGATACTCTAACATTTTTTTTTGATTATGCCATCAAATGCATTTCAAATTTTATGACAAGATCTAGATTGAGTTTTTGCAGTTGAAAATATGAATACCTTAATGTTTATTTACTTGAGGATATTATTACATATCATTGCCTATGACCTAAACTCAAATGAATTCCTCTTGATTTTAATATTGTATATCAGGAAACACCAATCATTGCTGATGTATATATGAAAAAATGAATCACCTCTATTAATTTCTGTTTATGGTTAGAAGCCAAAAGGTAAAGTACCTAATATTAAATGGAGCTATTTATTTTTTTCCCTCTATTAAAGCACAAGTGTTGAAAAATTCAAAAATAAAATAATTCACACTGTTCTGGGAACAGCTTACTTTCTTTAAGTTAGATAACATAAGTTTGTAATGGGAAAACTTTGGACTGGAAATTTCAATTCCCCTTAATCAACTTTCAACAACCTACATCAGGTACAATAAGCTGATAGCATGCACAACAGTCTCCACTTATCCATGGTTTTGCTTTCGTAAGTTTCAGTTATCATGGTCAGCCACGGTCCAAAAATATTAAATGGAAAATTCCAGAAAGAAACAATTCATAAGTTTTAAATTGCAGATCATCTTGAGTAGCAGTGATGCAATCTTGCCCTGTTGGGCACAAGAACCATCCCTTTGTCCAATTCATCCTGCCCATTAGTCACTTAGTAGTCTCTAGGTTATCAGATCCACTGTCACAGTATCACGGGGCTTGTGTTCAAGTAGGCCTTATTTTCCTTAATAATGGTGCCAAAGCACAAGAGTAGTGATGCTGGCAATTCGGTTTGCCAAAGGGAAGCCGTAAAGTGCATCCTTTAAAGTGAAAAGGTGAAAGATATTGATTTAATAAGGAAAGAGAAAGATCATATGCTAAGGTTGCTAAGACGTACGATAATAAATCTTCTGTCAAAGACATTGTGAAGAAGGAAAAAGAACTTTTTGCCAGGTTTGTTTTTGCACCTCAAACCGCAAAAGTTATGGCCACTGTGTGTGATTAAGTGCTTAATTAAGGTGGAAAAGGCATTAAATTTGTACAATGAAGTATCTTAAGAGAGTGAAAGACTACATTCACATAACTCTTATTACAGTATATTGTTTTAATTGTTCTATTTTATTATTGTTGTTAATCTCTTACTGTGCCTAATTATAAATTAAACTTTACCATAAGTATGTATGTATAGGAAAAAACATAGTGTATATAGGGTTTCAAGCATCCAATGGGGGTCTTGGAATGTATCCCCTGAAGATAAGGGGGGCTACTATAAACTCGATTTCTTAAAGCAATCCCTGCTATTCATCCATAATAATTTTTAATGATTTGGTATATTCTATAAAGGTATGAAAACAAGTGGACTACTGAGAAGTTCAACATTTCTAAAAGGACTAAAGTTTCTAAAATTTATACCTGCTTAAATGGCTTTCTTTGTGAGATGCTGAAGAAAATCTGACTGGTGATTGGGTGACTGTGGGATCAAACTCTTCTAGGTTAAGTTGTCCAATGGGGAAAGGTAAAGGCAAGTCTTTCCTGTTGAACATAGTAATGAAACCAAACGGCAGTAAAAGTGGAAAGTTTGGAGAGGTAAATTCAGTTCCATACACTGCAGGTGAACTCACAAATGTGGGTCATAAATGCAGATGAATTCCCATGAACGTAGGAATTGGTAATTTCAGTTTCCTATGGTATATTATGGTCAAGTAACTGGTATTACAGAGAGGGATAGTGACCCCTTCAGTTGAACACTCAGGTGAGTTAAAGGATCCCAAGAAGCAATGAAATTCAGGGATTAAGTGTTTAGGTTTCAGACTGAGAGTCTTGATTTTGTCTGTGCTCTATCACTGGCTAACATTTTCTAACTGGTCAAGTTATTTAACCTATCTATGGCCCTGCTTTCTTATTTACAAAAGGAGGCTAGTAGTGGGTTGTAGGAAACACTCAATTAATATTTGTTAAATGAAAACATCTTTTAGAATCATCTGTTTTCTCTAATTTACTTATCATGGGAGAGCCAACAGGAGTTGGAGATTAAGAAAAATTGTGTGTCTCCCACCAGTTTAATCTTCTCTCCTCCTAGACTCATGGTAGCAAGTGTAGAGTTTGCTCTTTCATCTGCTTTTCCTAATCATTTTTAAAAATGTAACACATGGTATTTCCTGCAACTGAAGGAATTAAAATGATGTAATTTAAAGTATCAGCAATGGGACTAAAAATTTCAAATTTATAAGCATTTTAGCTTTGATATATAAGTACATTTTGAAGGTGTTAGGTATGAAATTTACTCAGATATCATGTTTTATATCTCTGGCAATATTTGATAGTAGCATGTTTAAAAGAAACACAATTATTTTTCTATAGACGTCTGAGTGCAAATATATTTGACTATCTTACCTGGAGAACAAAAGGTGACTATCTGGAAGGAAACAAGTATTCCGAAACTAAAAGGTGCAAAAGTATAAGCAGAGACATTAATGCATAATATGGAAAACAGCCATTTCAGTAAGACATGAAATTTTGTGACCAGGGAAGTCAAAACTAAAAAGGTTTAATAAGAGTAATGACTGAATCTGCTCATTTCCTTTAGTTGCATAAGATATTATGCAACTATACCATAGTTGTATAATATCATTTCCTTTAGTTGCATAAGATATTATGCAACTGTATCATAGACGTTGTGGAGAGAAAAATACAGTGGTTTTTATTTATTTATTTATTTATGGCTGAGTTGGGTCTTTGTTCCTACACACGGGCTTTCTCCAGTTGCAGTGAGCGGGGGCTACTCTTTGTTGTAGGTGCGTGGGCTTCTCATTGCGGTAGCTTCTCTTGTTGCAGAGCACGGGCTCTAGGCGCCGGAGCTTCAGGAGTTGTGGCTTGCAGGCTCTTGATCACAGGCTGAGTAGTTGTGGCGCACGGGCTTAGTTGCTCCGCGGCACATGGGATCTTCCCAGACCAGTGCTCAAACCTGTGTCCCCTGCATTGGCAGGTGGACTCCCAACCACTGCGCCACCAGGGAAGTCCTACAGTGTTTTAAAGTAGCAAAAGTTTTTACTTTGGACCAATATATATATTTTTTAATACATGCTAAAAATTCAAGTCTAGTAAGATTTCCTTCAATCTGGGAATAAGAGGGAAAATACATATGTGTTCAAAGCAACATCAGTAGTTCACCTTACCACAATGAGTACACTCAAGAACTAATTTGTTAGGTACATCCATCTCTTCTTTTGACCAATAATCAGCTACTTTTTTCATGAAATGACTTACTGTCCTATCACAATACAACTGATGATTTAGCTTAATTTTTAAAAATAGACAAACTTTTTTCTTCTGTTTGTATTTCATAACCCAAAGGAGGCATTTTTGCATTGAAGACAGTTTCCCTTCACCCGAAATCAGTGCAGATGATAAGGCTTTCATTCATTGCTTTGTATCCCCTTGCTCTCCAGTATATAGTACCTGTCAGTGGTTGCCAAGCAACCACGACAATTGTGTGGTTCATATACACTGGGCATGCATTCATTGCCATTATGCTATATTGTTGTGTGTGTGTGTATTTAAATAAGAATACAACTATGGGATCAGAATGAGAGACTTATGATAAACTAGGATAAGTGGAGACACATGAAACCTTTACTAAGCATCTGTCACCAACATTAGGTAATTTAGAGGCTGTTTTATGCTGATTCTTTATAAGTGAAGATTCTAAGAAAATTGATCTTTTTATGAATTTTATTTTCTAAAATAAACTTAATGGGTAAGCCCATCATACGTTTGATGGGCTTAGAGGATGAAGGATTTTGAAGGATAGTGAACATGCAGGGAAGTGTTGCAAGAGAGGGCTGTCAAGATTGTAGGTATAAAGGTAAGGGTCTGTAGATTCTCTCATCCTAGACACTCATCTTGTTTCAAGCTCATTCACTAGCTCTTCAGTAGCTATCTTCATGGTAAGCTTAAGAAGAAAAAAAAGTTACAGTGTGAAGTGAATGTGCTGAAAATCTATCCATCTGAAATGAACAGAATTGGCCTGGAATCATTGTTCTGTGTGCCATTTCTTTAAAAATACAAAAACATATTTTGAAATAGGGAGGGAAAAAAAAAGATCTGAGAAGTAAAATGCTTTCCTTGTTTATGAGACTAGTATCATATGAGTAGCATTTTGCAAAAAAAACATACTTTTTACAATGCTGTAAAAGTTATCAAGAAGGCTTTCTCACTGAGTATGGTATCAAACTAGTTAGCCACTCACACCCAAAACTGTGACAATGTGTTACCAATTCTGTCACCACTCAGTTATCTTTGACCACATGGCTGGAAACAACTCTTATATGTTTACTTCTCTTGCGTATATCTTTTCATGGCTTACCCACAAAAGAATGTACTTGTTTTAAACAATCTGGTAACTTCTAAGACTCTATTTAAATATATTTTAAAAGACATTACCTGGAAGAAATATATAACCTCCTCTGAACCTCAGTTTATTTATTGATCATAGAATTATAGAACTATGATCAATTAATAAATATTACAGGGATACAGATATCTGCTCACATTTGTTCTCAGAGATGTCCTACTATGGAGGACAGGATGTAAACACAATGAGTGGTTTTCAAGAAGATCACTGTTCGTAGTATGCATATCCTACTGCTATAAAAAAGATGACTTAGGGCTTCCCTGGTGGCGCAGTGGTTGAGAGTCCGCCTGCCATTGCAGGGGACACAGGTTCGTGCCCCGGTCTGGGAAGATCCCACGTGCCGCGGAGCGGCTGGGCCCGTGAGCCACGGCCGCTGAGCCTGCCTGTCTGGAGCCTGTGCTCCGCAACAGGAGAGGCCACAACAGTGAGCGGCCCGCATACTGCGAAAAAAAAAAAGATGACTTAGAGAGTTTGTGTTTATATGTATGTAGGTATATATACATTTATATACACATATATATATAAAATATTTTAATTTAATTTTATATCCATATATAATTTATTTTAATGTTAATTTATCTTAAAATGAATTAAAATTTTATTATAACTTTGATATGAGATTATTTTAATTATGTATATATATTTATTCATTCATGTTTAAATGAAATAATTTATCAAAAAATATTTTGTATGTAATGGTAAAGATGCTTCATTGATAAGAGGGAAATCCCAAAGGGATATGGAAAACATTAAACTATAACACATTAACAGACTAGATGACCTTTATAATTCCCTAAAAATCTAAAATTCTGTGATTCTATGAATGCTATTTAGGTATCACCTAACCTGGACCTTGAAACCCATTCATCATCAGAGATTATAATATCAAGAGAATCTTGAAAGGGATTGTGACTAATTTTTCTGAGACTAGGTACTTATTATATGCATACATGCCACCCACTTCAGGATATGTACCTAAAAGGGTTTCTGGTACCAATTCCAATCTGGGGGAGGTTCCCCGCGCCACCAACCAGCAAAGTTCTGGCCTACAATTCATCTTAATTCTGCCACTGTCTACCCAGAGATAGCATCAGATGGCACAGGTTAAGGGCCGAGACCTTCAAGACTGCCCTCCCCCTTCCTCCAAGTCACAAGCCCAAGTTATCACCTATGCTTCTGATCCCCAGCTATAGATCAGAGGCTTCCAGGACCCTCTCTTCCAATTTGATTAATTAGCCAGAGCAGCTCACAGAACTCAGAGAAACATTATACTTACTAGATCACTGGTTTATTACAAAAGGATATAATTCAGGACCAGCCTGATGGAAGAAATGTACAGGGCCAGGTATGTGGGAAGGGGCACAGAGCTTCCATTCATTCTTTCTTTCAGCGTGCCACTCTCCCCACATCTCTACATGTTCACCAGTCCAGAAGCTCTCTGAACATAGTCCTTTTGGGGTTTTTAAGGAGACTTTATTACATAGGAATGATTAATTACATCATTTGCCATTGGCGATCCATCTGACCTCTAGCCCCTCTTGCTTACCTGGAGGTCAGTGGGGTGGGACTGAAAGTTCCAATCCTCTAATCACTTGTTCATCTCTGGCAGCCAGCCCCCATTCTTATGTGCTTTCTGAAAGTCTCCTCATTAACATAACAAAAGCTATCTTTATTGCTCTCAACACTTAGGAAATTCCAAGAGTTTTAGGAACTCTGTGCCAGAAATCAAGGACAAAAACCAAATAGATATTTCTTACAAATAACAATATAGCATACCAAAATGAGTGCAGATATCCCAGTCATATCAACCTGAACCTCTAAGTACCTGACAGAGCTCTAAGAATGCGACAGTAATTACGACATTTCCTTTATTTCAACTTAACAGAAAAATAGAAAATATTTTTTGAAGTATCCAAAGGAAAAATAATTCTCCGATAAGTAGATACCTTATCTTGGTGTCAGCGAGTACATAGTAAAGCAATGATACTTGTTATTTTATTCTGAGATTAGTAAGAACTTCAAAATGTATTTATGAGCCAGGGTGTATTTTTACATGGCAAGCATTCCTTGAGATTTCACATATGCAAGATGTTGCCTACTAAACTTCTACATTTTCCTGGCCATTTAGTGTACTTAACTATCACATTAATCACCATAATAAGCCCAAACTTAGGAAAACGTATTGTACTAGAGAACAATAAGTGGATATTTTAATAACCATATACTTAATCTTCCATCTGTTTCCAAAGATTGCAAGTATATTTTGTTGCTATCGCATATTAAAGTTTAGTGCCTGACAAAAAACAACGTAATTGTGCAGTTACTTAAAATATGTCCCCAAATATTTGTTTCCTGTTTTTCTAATGCAAGGGCCTAACTTGTTTGTAAGACCCAAGATTTACGTGACTAAATAAAACTACTTTAAAAGATATCGAGAAGGTTACAAAATCATGTCACATCTAAAACTGGACATTTTCAAAGGGCTTATGTCCACGAATTGGTAGTTGAAAGTAGAAAACAAGGAATGTCAATAATGAATTTCAAAAAAGGAAGAAAAATATAAACTGCGCCTTCTCAATTTCTGAAACAATTGAGAGACAAAGAATTTAGGCATATAAAAATTGCATTTTAGCTTTATTGTGAATAAGGGCAAAGTCAGATTGTGTTTTTCGATGTGCCAGATAAGAGATGAGGAAGCAGAGAGAAGCCCAAAGTGTTAGTAAAATGGCTCTCCCTCCACTGTGAGTAAATTCACTGAAAGCTATAAGTAACTTACATTGCACAGTGCTTCTCTATGTTGAAAATACTTCACCTCCCTATTATCAAAACACTTCTCAAAAGCACCTAGATTAATGGCCATTAATGGTTATAATGGTAAATAATACCATTATAACAATAAATGGTATTATCTAAATATGACAGGAAGAGAAAACCCAAGCATAGACCTTGGGAATGTAACTCGCAAATGTTCATGGAGGTCATTAGCCGCAGAAGCAAGGAAGGGAGTTTGGAACCTGGCATAAGACAGGCATGCATTTATATCGTGGCACAGCAACAGAACAGCTGTGTGACATCTAGTAGCTTCCATCATCTTTCTGAACCTATTTCCTATTTTTCAAAGTGAACTACAACTACATTTGTCTCTAGGTTATTGGGGGAATTAAGTTGAATTAGATAATATTTGTCATGGCACTTGTCATGTGGTCAGTTATAGAACAAATTTTAGTTCCTGTTCCTTCTTCCTATGCTCTAATCTTTACTCACAATCCTGGGCTTTTCCATTGTTCTACAGTATCTCTCTTTAGCAAAGCTATTTCTAACTTGGAATAGATTGGACCGGTAATGTGTAATATATCCATTAAAAGGGGAATACTGGCACAGGCAGACAAGTTGGTTCCTTGATTAAAGGCTAGCAGGCATGGTATGGTACATCAGAGCTTCATAGAAATGTTTCCTAGTTCTGCCCTGCAATACCTGATGCCTCAGTTGCCTACTATTATAACATTCACTCTGCTTCTGCCGATGACCTGCTTTGTAAAAGCATTTCAACATCTGGACCTTTATGGACTTTATGGAAGAAATAGCAAGATATCTTGTTTATTTTTTCCGTGAAAAATTTCCAACTTCCAGAGGTATTTTTCCCTTCTTTGGAGACAATAAATGTGTTAGCCTGGAAATAAACAATAGATATTAGAACCCACTTTTGTGCTGCCTTAAAAAGAGTGTCATGGTACTGAATTATTCAAGCTACCATTGCTCATTGGTATTATTATGCTCCTGGTACAGTAATTTTTAACAGATACTTCACAAGAGTTAAATTATACTCCTCCCACTTTTCTACTCTCTGAATTTGGAGAGTAGCCATAATTACATTATTTGAACCCCCATAAAAACTTTTTCATAGAAGCAAAATAAATAGGCCAATATCTCAAAATTCACTCACTACTCTAAAGCTCAATGCTTCAATAACTTAATTAAAGAGAGAATGAAGGAGGAGCTTCCTTGGGCATAGTATGTGTATGTTACCTACAGGAGCGTGATTAGAGGCAAGATAATTGAGCTTTAGTCTTAAGTTCATCAATTCAATCATTCAGCATTTGCTATATGTATATATGTACTATATGTACACCCCCTCTGTTCTAAGCATAGTGCTATCCTGTGACTTATTAAAAAAATTAAAAAGGCACAACACACCTGGCCAGACAGGGCTCATAAATACTTTCACGTTTTGGGAATGGCCAATTCTTAAATTATTAACTTTTGGGTAATTATCATGCAAATAAGTCAGTTTCTGTGATGATTAAAAATACATATTTCCTGTTACCAGTTTCATAAAGGTGTGATGAATATTCAAGTGCTAATCTTTGAGCTCCTTTTTTGCCCATAAGTGGGCAACTAGGATGATCAGTTCTCATGCAGTAGAAGAAAAAAGATTTTAAAGATTAACATCTTTATTGTTTTTTTCAGTAATTTCTCCAAGTTGACCTAAATCAGCAGGCTTTATTCACACAATTCTCACTGACTCAATGACATTTATATAGTATCTCAGCATGTTCCAATGTCTATTGACACTTCTTACTTAGAACTCATCTTAACAATTTGCAATTTACTTTAAAAATGGTATTGTTGCCTCCTAGAATATTACGCTTGATTACTTTTCCTCAATCCTTTTAGAAAATTAGTCCCATTCTGATACTTTACTCTTCCTCTGAGTGTTAAATAGGAGATCATTAGCTCTAAGATTGTGTACTCCATGTCTTAGCTTTGTCCTAAACTCTCAAGCACCTCAGAGAAGTCTTAGCAGACATTTATTGATCTGGATACACTGTCATGAACATTCAGGAAAATAGAAGAAATACTATTAAACATGGATGGTCCCCCACAGAAGCTTCTAATCTGAAAATATTTAAAGTTCAATAAAGATTCATGGATTAAGGTAGATATCAGGGATAAAAGGCACTATGTATCCTTAGGATTAAAATTGTTAGATTTCCCATTTGCTAGTGTCTAAGATTATAAACTCTCTATTATTTTTTTCATACTGTGGATTAAAAGTGATGCCAATTATATTTAATTAGCTGGCTTTTTGTATTCTAGGATCCAGCTAAATCTGGACATGCTATTTTGGGGGACATAGAGTGAAATGCAGGTTAACTAGAAGGATCACAAGATGGATCTAAAAGCTTTGGTTCAGGATACCTTCTGTCACCTCTTCTGTTTCACTGGTCAAAGTAAGTCACATGACTGAACCTTATGACTGTGGGACAGGGAAAAATAGTAATATTTCTCTTACAGACAGCTAGTACAAATAACGTGACATTGGGGAGAGAGGTATAATCCTATTACACTTAGGCAGCAAATAATTGGAAATAATAGTACAATTTGTCATAGACTAACCTTTGGTTACCAAGTGTCATTTTCCTCCCTTTAAAGCACAGAATACATTTACTCCTCCACTGGGACAATTTGCAAAAGACTCAAAGTCTAGGATTTTGTAATAATTTCTACATCTGGGTCGATATGGTCAGATGTCAATTTCTACATCTGGCTCCTCTTGATCTGGGTTTTATGAAATAGGATGTCAGGTTTTTAGCGATTCATCTCAAAAAAACCCCCAAAAATAGTAACAGGGTGAGGACAAGATAATTGCTATAAATGCTTCCATTAAAAAAGAGTAAAATAGAAGGCATACCGTAGTCGTTCGTCCATAATTATTCTAAAACCTTGTTGCTAATGTTCCTTAATGAAGCTCCAGTAATGTTCCCCCATAATTGTTTTTCAGTCGATCCATCTCTTTGCTCCTGGCTCCACCTCCTGCCTGACCTTTTCTTTATATTATCTTTGTTGGAATGGACTCATATGGAGAGGGCTGCTGCCTGCCTATAGAAACGGGAGTCTGGGTAAAACTTACTAATTTTGTCTTGAACAATCACAATCCTGTCTAATCCCCACTGAGCTCTTTGAGTAGTACAAGTTTCTCAAAAGACTAGTTGGCTTCACCTGTGTCTCTATTTCTGCTTTGCAACTAAGATCGTCTATACCATTTTTCTAGAGTCCACATATATGCGTTATTATATGATATTTGCTTTTCTCTTTCTGATTTCCTTCACTCTGTAAGACACTCTCTAAGTCCATCCACATCTCTACAAATGACCCAATTTCTTTCCTTTTTATGGCTAATCTTCCACTGTATATATGTACCACATCTTCTTTATCAATTTCTCTGTCAATGGACATTTAGGTTGCTTCCATGTCCTGGCTATTGAAAATAGTGCTGCTATGAGCATTGGGGTGCATGTGTTTTTTTGAATTATGGTTTTCTCTGGGTATATGCCCAGTAGTGGGATTGCTGGGTCATATGATAGTTCTATTTTTAGTTTTTTAAGGAACCTCCATACTGTTTTCCATAGTGGCTGTATCAATTTACATTCCCACCAAAAATATATGAGGGTTCCCTTTTCTCCACACCCTCTCCAGCATTTATTGTTTGTAGATTTTTTGATGATGGCCATTCTGACCGGTGTGAGGTGATACCTCATTGTAGTTTTGATTTGCATTTCTCTAATGATTAATGATGTTGAGCATTCTTTCATGTGTTTGTTGGCAATCTGTATATCTTCTTTGGAGAAATGTCTATTTAGGTCTTCTGCCCATTTTTGGATTGGGTTGTTTGTTTTTTTGATATTGAGCTGCATGAGCTGCTTGTGTATTTTGGAGATGAATCCTTTGTCAGTTGCTTCGTTTGCAAATATTTTCTCCCATTCTGAGGGTTGTCTTTTCATCTTGTTTATGGTCTCCTTTGCTGTGCAATAGGTTTGAAGTTTAATTGGGTCCCATTTGTTTAGTTTTCTTTTAATTTTCATTACTCTAGGAGGTGGGTCAAAAAAGATGTTGCTGTGGTGTATGTCAAAGAGTGTTCTGCCTCTGTTTTCCTCTGAGAGTTTTATAGTGTCTAGTCTTAAATTCAGTATGGATACCAAGGGGGAAAAGGGTGGGGTGAGAGGAACTGGGAGACTGGGATTGACACATATACATTATTGATACTATGTATAAAATGGACAAGCGATGGGAACATGCTGTATAGCACCAGGAACTCACCTAGTGCACAGTGGTAACCTAAATGGGAGGGGAGTCCAAAAGGGAGGGGATATCTGTATGTGTATGACTGATACATTTTGTTGTGCAGTGGAGGCTAACACAACATGGTAAAGCAACCATACTTCAATAAAAATTAATAAAAAAAATAAGTCATGGAGATGTAATGTACAGCATGGTGACTATAGTTAATAATACTGTATTGTATATTTGAAAGTTGCTAAGAGAGTAGATCTTAAAAGTTCTAAAAATATTTATAACCATGTGTGGCAATAGATGTTGATTAGACTTACTGTGGTGATCATTATACAAATATCAAATCATTAAGTTATATACCTGAAACTAATATAATGTTATAAATCAATTACATCTCAATTTAAAAGATTTAAGACTGGATTAATAAAACAAAAACTAGAGGCAAACCTTAAATAAAGATCACAGAGAAAGAGAAAAACCAAAAAAACTAGTTGGTTTTATATATTTTTGATCCCAGTAAATTCTGTATGCCAGTAGTGACACCCACCCTTCTTTTTGATATATGCCTCTTTCTCCAGACTTATTTACAGGATACTTGAGCATTTCAGGTTTCAACAGTGGATCCATGCCCTTAATCTTATTTCCTTGAGCCGTGTTGTCCACTGAACATGCAACTGACCATACTTTAATTAATTAAGCAAATTTTAAAGAATTTTTGAAGATTGTGCTCTTGATTTGAACTTCAAATGTACTCTAATTCGCTCATTTTGTATTAAAAAATTCTGTCATATCTCTTCTGATTATCTCAACTTGGGTTATGAGTTTTCTGGCATTCTTAGCTATTCAAATTTGGTAGGAGAAGAACATGGCAGAGACTCTTATCAGAGACCCACTAGCCTCTAAGCTTCCATCTTTCCCTGTACAGTTGTCCCTCTTCAGTTTCTGCAGGGGATTGGTTCCTGCTTGCTCCTATGGATACCAAAACCTGAAGATGCTCAGTCTCTTACAGAATGATGTAGTACAGTCTGCCGTCTGTATCCATGGGTTTCTCATTCACAAATACAGAGGACAGACTGTATAACTCTTTCCCCCTTTGCCAGTACAGGAAACTTCCATCTAGTTTTGCAGGTTGAAAGTAGTATTAATGAGTAATACTGATGCTGAATAATCACACATTCTTCCAAGTCTATTATTTTATGCCTGAAAAAAAGTTTTTAAAAATATATTGCATTTTTCTTTGTGTTCTGTCCTATTATCCTCCTCTTAAGATAATGATGGTGGATTTTCTTCAAAGAAGAAAATGGACATAGGAAACTAAGGAAAAATACAGCAATTGCTTTTCTAAATATTATCCTCCTACAGATGATCTTATTAAATTTTCTTTCCTCCCTCTGTTACTATTGCCGTTTTCTTTTGCCAGAGAGCTGAATCAGAAGCTATTTAGATGAAGTTAGGTATGCCTCAACTATGATATTATACTACATTCTTTACAAAGAGGATTTTTGTGAAGTATCTCAATATTATAAGTTTGTTTCAGTGGGAAGCAAGATGCTGTATAAGCATAGTAAATTTTGGCTTTTTATCCACTTGGATGTTCTTATAATGTCCACACTTGGATATATTGGTAAGACTAGCTCCATTGACAGAACATATATGTTAAGTCTCTATACCTTTGTATTCAACATTTTTACTATTAATTTTATCTTTTATGCCATTTGGTTAATTTGGATTAAACTGTTTTTAACATGGGGAAAACATTCACTTACATTTGAAGAGGAGAATATATATATGAACTTCTTAGGTATTTTAGGGAATTAAAACTTTCAGTTGTGCATAATGTAGGTAAATATTGGGCAGTGCTTTATTTTTAGTCTTTCTTTTGTTCTATATATATTATATATATATATTATATATATATTAGGTACTTTCTATGAAGTGGCTAGCATACTATGGGGAACACAGGCCTTTAAATGAGTTTACAATACAAACTTATAAGTAAATTGAGGCAAAAATGTCTTATGAGAAGGTATTAGATAATGTGAAGAATAATTAAATACAACAGAGGATTGAAGTAAAGAGGGACTGGTTAACAAGAAGTAAAGAGAACTCTAAAGAATACAAGAATAGCAAATATAAGGAGCAGCCACTACCACTAACTCTGAGATAGAACATCCAAGAAAAAGCCCATGTCCTTCTCCCAAGGGCTGAGATCCAGACCTTGTTGGAGAGGGCCTTCCATGGTTCACTGTATGCAGCTAAGTCACTGTAGTGCTGCACCAGCAGAACTTGCTGGAAATCTACCCTCTAGAACTTTCCAGAAATAGATCCTCTTGGGTGTTGGGGAAAACTGTTGATGAGGAGGTGTTTTATCAGACACACTGCTACAAAATGTGCCCAAAGAGGAAAGTGCACAGCAAGAGCTGGGCACTGGAGAAGCCACACACTTTGGGAACTGACTGAGCAGGGCTCACAGGAAGCAGGGAGCAAACCCTTTTCTCCTGATATTTCTCTATAGTACTTTTTATTGACAAAGTTAAAATGTGCCTGCCAAAGAAAATATTTAAAGGGCCCAAATCCATTTTCACAAAGCAGGCAAAAAGAATGAATTGGAGCTGAGAGGCAATAAATGGTTAACTGGCACAGATAGGTACCTAACAAAATCTATGATGAAGAGATCTAGTGAGTGAAAGCTTTAAGTTGAGATCTAATGAATTGGAAAGTTCTGCTGCTGCTAGCAAAATAGATAAGTAGTTATTCTAGAAAAACATTTTTTATATCAGTCAGTGCTGAAAGCTGATTACATGTGATAGATATCTAAAAATATAAGGGAAGGTACATACACACACACACACACACAAAGGGAATTCTTGGGGGACATAAATGAAGAAATAAAATCTGAGTAGTAAACAGGAGTAAATTCTGGGCTTTCCGAAGATGTCTGCTAAGAGCAGGAAACCAGGAGTAGTTTTAAGAGCTACTTATGAAAGGTGACAATGTCTTAAGCCTGTACAAGATAAAAGGTACAAATCAGACTCTCATATTTAGCTTTGCATCTTAAGGGGGAAATGTTAATCAGGGAAAAATTTACTCCATCACAGAAACATGAACATAGTAACTATTTTTTAGCCACAGCACTGGATAGGAAAAAAAAAAAAAAAGAATTTCCCTAGAGAGTTTGTAATTCAGTCTCTCTACCAACAAGGTTTTGGGCTTAAGTCTCCATTACCAAGGCATCTCAGAAAACCTAAAGCCAGTAAAATTAACTAAAGATGGGCTTCCCTTGTGGCACAGTGGTTGAGAGTCTGCCTGCCGATGCAAGGGACACGGGTTCGTGCCCTGGTGCAGGAGGATCCCACATGCCACGGAGCGGCTGGCCCCGTGAGCCATGGCCACTGAGCCTGCGCGTCTGGAGCCTGTGCTCTGCAACGGGAGAGGCCACAACAGTGAGAGGCCCACATACCGCAAAAAAAAAAAAAAAAAAAATTAACTAAAGATATCCTAAGATAGTAACTAACTCCTTGGCCACTTGGCATGAGTAAATACAAATCTTCTCTAGAGGAACTCATCATATGAGCTCAAAATCCAAAATTAAGAGCATATAAGAAAATATGCTACCATAAGAGATAACAATCACATTTTAATTGACAATTAAAAAATATATAAACAATGAATCAAAATTCTTTAAAAACACAGATAAAATGTGAAAAGAAAATTTTAAAATAGAAAAAGTTATGATTACAAACTGATAATTTAATGGACAAATTATACAGCATATGGAGCACACTTGAGAAAATAAACTGACATAGAAATCTGAAGAAGTTATTGATGGAAGTGTGAAGAAAAAATAGATAAAATATGACAGATTAGGGCTTCCCTGGTGGCGCAGTGGTTGAGAGTCCGCCTGCCGATGCAGGGGACACGGGTTCATGCCCCGGTCCGGGAAGATCCCACATGCTGCAGAGTGGCTAGGCTCGTGAGCCATGGCTGCTGAGCCTGCACGTCCAGAGCCTGTGCTCTGCAATGGGAGAGGCCACAGCAGTGAGAGGCCCGCATACCACAAAAAAAAAAAAAAAAAAAAAAAAATGACAGATTAAAAGGTATAAACAATAAAATTAAAAAATCTAAGTTAAGTTGAATTAGAGTTACACAGGAAATACTAGGAATTAGTTGCGAAGATATATTGGAAAAATAACTGAGAAGAGGTTAGTTAGGCAAAGGGAAAGTAGAATTGAGGTTGGGGTGTGCTATGGATTGGTTTGTGCCTCCCCACCTAAAATTCGTATATTGAAGCCCTAACCCCAAATGTGATGGTATTTGAAGATGCAGTCTTTGGGATGTAGCTAGAGTTAGGTTAGGTTCCGAGAGTGAGGGCCTCATGATGGCATTACCGGTCTTATAAGAAAGGAGAGATATCTTTCTGTCTTTCTCCATGTGCACATACTGAAGAAACACCATATGAAGATGTAGTGAGAAGATGGCCATCTGCAACCCAAGAAGAGTGCCCTCACCAGAAACTGATCAGTTGGCACCTTGATCTTGATTTCTTCAGAGTATGTTGGCTAAAAAATCAGTCTTGACTATATTGTAGAGTTCAAGTTCAGGGAAGAAATTAACCTGGAATTCTATGTGGAGGCTAGATCATGAAAAGCCCTGTCATCTGTGCTTAAGAGTAATTTATATCCAAAAGGCAAGAGGAGCCTTTAAAGTATTTTGAGATATAGACTTCATCCTAGGTAATATTGAATTGAAGTGTTTAGGTAAATACATTAAAACTGGTTGTGGCTTAAAAAGTGAGTTGCTCGATGTCAGCAAGATGGCAGACTAGAGCACTCCAGGCCCTTCTTCTCCTACAGAGACCCTGAATTAACAATAATAAACAGTTGAGGGAACTGTAGTGTACCCCACCCAATCTTTGATTGGGGTGTACTCCCACCCTTCCTTTCTGCAGTGTAGCTTTCCTGTCCCTTAAATAACTGTCCTGTCTCTCTTACTTTTAAATTCTAAATTGGTAGTTTTGATTTAAAAAACTACCTTCCTCACAGCTTATGATTTCTCTGCTTAAGAGCTTTGGATACTTTTTAATGGATTATATCTAAATTATTTGGCAAAACACTTTAGGGCTTTCATAATAAACCATAAATAATATCTAGGCTCATCACCATAGGTTCCCAAGCATCTCAGATTCTATGATCCAGAACAATCTATTAGATTTCTTGTTACCATTCATTTGCAGTGTTATCTAGAGTGTGTGTAGATTCTAAAGTCAAATCACCTGAGTTCCAATTCCAACTCTTCCACTCATCAGCTGTGTGACCTTGACATTTTACCTGCCTTTCTAGTCCTGTTTTGCTACATATGTAAAATGTATATGGGATGCTTAATAAGTGTTAGCTAGTATTTTGCTTAGATAGGCCTTATCATTCTCTACTCAATTTCAGAAACTGAATGTAACTGTCTGTTTTCCTATTACATTTACTGGATTTACCCCCAGAAAAAAATTCACCACTTTCTTCTTCCAAAAGCACTTTCTATACAGCTTTGCTAGAGAGCCTTTACTATCTATTATCTACCCATTTATCTATTACTCTATCTACTTATTTCCATTAGTTTATAAGTCTGCCCAAGTAGACAGAAGACCTGAAAGCAGGGACCATGTGGTATTCTTTGTGCTCCCATCGTCTAGCTGCTTGATAAATATTTGTTGAATAGATAAGTGGACGAAATATAAAGACTAAATTATCAAGAAAATAGTGGAAAGTAAATGATTATATATAATTAGTAAATTTTACAACACTTTTGTCCAGAAACATGAACACATAACATTACCAAAAATGAGTAATCTTTAAGAGTACTTTAGTTTTTAATGTTTTATTTCCTATTTCCTTTAGAAAAATGCAGAATATCAGCCACAGTGTTAAAGTGTGAATGTTACCATAATAAAAGGATGGGGGTAATTCTTGTTGCTTGATTATAAAGATGCAATACAATTAGATTTGGTCTCTTCCCAGTTTAATTTAGTTTATCCCCTTAGGAGAGATCCATTCACCATATTTAATTTAGCTATAATATAACTCAGTGTAGTAAATATTTTCCAGAAAAAAAATCTTAATGAGTTGAAGACATGCACCAAAATATTCTGATTTCTCTATAAGAATACTTTGTTTTTATTGTATTAATAATGCTTAAGAGGCAAATCTTACTTCCTAAAGTAATTCTGCTGAAAAATTTCATTAAAAACACCTCAAAGTTTAGATGCCAACAGACCAAATTTAGATAGGATTTAGAACTGTTACAAATTTTAACTTTTTCCCCAATCTGAATAAAAGAAAAAAATGTAATGATAGAGGAAAAGAAAGGAAGGAAAGAATAGAAGAAAGGAGGAAGTGAGGGGGGAAAGTGAATGAAGGAGAAGGGAAGGGAAGGGAAGAAAAGGAGGAAATCCTAATTTCCTATGCTAAATCAAAATGAGATGTTACCGTACAGCATGTGAAGTAATTATTATTCAACACAAGTCACAATCTTTTTTGCTTAAAATGCTCAGATTTTCTATCTATCTTACTTAAGATAATCAACACAGTTTTACAGTTAACATTTAGCATCTGACTTTCAGCATACATCCAAAGAAAAAAGGTGTTCACCTAATTGCAGAATGTGTATCAGTGATACAATCTCTTAGAAAGAATTCTGACTTGGATCACATTCCTTTTCTTATTGTCACCAGCATTATCAGCCATGGATTGAAGACTATTCCTACAAGTTGGAGCTTGGATACATTCCGTAGTAGGAGCTGTGCTATTGCCTTAGGATAGCTTGTAACACCTTTGAGAGCTGAACAGAGTTCTTAATCTTCATTTTATTATAGAAATTCAACAGTCTTGGAAAGCTTCAAAAATAATTACACAGCCATGAAACTTCATCAGTGCCAAACAATCTATGATATCAAAACTAACTGACTGTGATTCTAATCTTAAGGGACCTTACCAAAGAATGGTAATGTGTATTTCAGTATTCATTCTCTTTTCCTGGCTCCCATATGATTTCCATGAAGTTAAGAAACCATTTTTCCATGTTCCAGTGATATCTCTACTGGGGATCCAGAAATCATGCTCTGATATTCTCCCTTTTGCATCATTATCAGTGATGCATTTTTTGAAATGAGGACTTGGATGACAATTTGAAAGATGACAGAACAGAATCTTCCAGAGTGTTTGTCATGATATTGCCTCAGTGGTGTTTAAAGCAGCAAAATCTTTATTTGAGAAGAAACTAAGAACATATGACTATGACTGGAAAACACCAGGGAGAAGATAGTTGAGGAGGAAAACATGTAATTTAAAAAGTTACTTTTTGGTGGTCCTTCCCCATAAATACAGCCCATCCTGAACTCTCCACAGACTGGCCTATGACTTGCAATACTGTGCCTTCTAGAATTGCAGTTCTTCTGCTATTCCCAAGTAAACTCAAGTTCAGAAACCCCATTAAAGGCTCTGGCCTAGAGTTTCTTCTTGCTCCTGTCTTTGCCACCCGACCAAACTCTGGAGCTTCTGTGGCCCTGCATAGCATGCAGTGACTCCCCTATAGGATGTCCATATGGCTGAACAGGGTCTTGGTGCTCTGACCTGGTGTCAGGCCTGAGCCTCTGAGGTGGGAGAGCCTAGTTCAAGACATTGGACCACCAGAGACCTTCCAGCCCCATGTAATATCAATTGGTGAAAGCTCTCCCAGAGATTTCTGTCTCAAGACTAAGACCCAGCTCCACTCAATGACCAGCAAGCTCCACTGCTGGACACCCCCATGCCAAACAAATAGCAAGACAGGAACACAAACCCACCCATTAGCAAAGAGGCTGCCTAAAATCATACTAAGTTCACAGACACCCCAAAACACACCACCGGACACGGTACTGCCCAACAGAAAGACAAGATCAAGCCTCATCCACCAGAACACAGGCACCAGATGCCTTCACCGGGAAGCCTACACAACCCACTGAACCAATCTGACACACTGGGGTCAGACACCAAAAACAATGGGAACTATGAACCTGCAGCCTGCGAAAAGGAGACCCCAAACACAGTAAGTTAAACAAAATGAGAAGACAGACAAATAGGCAGCATATGAAGAAGCAAAGTAAAAACCCACCAGACCAAACAAATGAAGAGGAAATAGGCAGTCTACCTAAAAAAAGAATTCAGAGTAATGATAGTAAAGATGATCCAAAATCCTGGAAATAGAATGGAGAAAATGCAAGAAACATTTAAAAAGGACCTAGAAAAACTAAAGAAAAAACAAACTGTGATGAATAACACAATAAATGAAATTAAACATTCTCTAGAAGGAATCAATAGCAGAATAACTAAGGCAGAAGAATGGATAAGTGACCTGGAAGATAAAAGAGTGGAAATAAATACTGCAGAGCAGAATAGAGAAAAAAGAATGAAAAGAATTGAGGACAGTCTCAGAGACCTCTGGGACAACATTAAACACACCAACATTTGAATTATAGGGGTCCCAGAAAAAGAGAAAAAGAAAGGGACTGAGAAAATATTTGAAGAGATTGTAGTTGAAAACTTTCCTAATATGGGAAATAAATAGTCACTCAAGTCCAGGAAGTGCAGAGTCCCATACAGGATAAATCCAAGGAGAAACATGCCAAGACACACATTAATCAAACTATCAAAAATTAAATACAAGGAAAAAGTATTAATAGCAGCAAGGGAAAAGCAACAAATAGCAAAAAAGGGAATCCCCATAAGGTTAAGAGCTGATCTTTCAGCAGAAACTCTGCAAGCCAGAAGGAGTGGCAGGACATATTTAAAGTGATGAAAGGGAAAAACCTAAAGCCAAGATTACTCTACCTAGCAAGGATCTCATTCAGATTCAGCAGAAACTCTGCAAGCCAGAAGGGAGTGGCAGGACATATTTAAAGTGATGAAAGGGAAAAACCTACAGCCAAGATTACTCTACCTAGCAAGGATCTCATTCAGATTCAGCAGAAACTCTGCAAGCCAGAAGGGAGTGGCAGGACATATTTAAAGTGATGAAAGGGAAAAACCTACAGCCAAGATTACTGTACCTAGCAAGGATCTCATTCAGATTCAATGGAGAAATTAAAACCTTTACAGACAAGCAAAAGCTAAGAGAATTCAGCACCACCAAACCAGCTTTACAACAAATGCTAAAGGAACTTCTCTAGGCAGGAAACACAAGAGAAGAAAAAGACCTAAAATAAGAAACTCAAAACAATTAAGAAAATGGTAATAGGAACATACATATTGATAACTACCTTAAATGTAAATGGATTAAGTGCTCCAACCAAAAGACACAGACTGGCTGAATGGATACAAAAACAAGACCCGTATATATGCTGTCTACAAGAGACCCACTTCAGAGCTAGGGACACATACAGACTGAAAGTGAAGGGATGGAAAAAGATATTCCATGCAAATGGAAATCAAAAGAAAGCTGGAGTAGCAATTCTCATATCAGACAAAATAGACTTTAAAATAAAGACTATTACAAGAGACAAAGAAGGACATTACATAAGGAGCAAGGGATCAATCAAAGAAGAAGATATAACAATTGTAAATATTTATGCACCCAACATAGGAACACCTCAATACAAAAGGCAAATGCTAACAACCATAAAAGGGGAAGCCAACAGTAACACAATAGTAGGGGATTTTAACACCCCACTTTCACGAGTGGACAGATCATCCAAACAGCAAATAGGTAAGGAAACACAAGCTTTAAATGACACATGAAACAAGATGGACTTAATTGATATTTGTAGGACATTCCATCCAATCACAACAGAACACACTTTCTTCTCAAGTGCTCATGCAACATTCTCCAGGTTAGATCATTTATTGGGTCACAAATCAAGCCTTGGTAATTTTAAGAAAATTGAAATTGTATCAAGTGTCTTTTCTGACCACAGTGCTATGAGACTAGATATCAGTTACAGGGAAAAAAAAAAAAACTGTAAAAGATACAAACACATGGTGGCTAAACAATACACTACTAAATAATCAAGAGATCACTGAAGAAATCAAGGAGGAAATCAAAAAATACCTAGAAGCAAATGACAATGAAAACACAACAACCCAAAACCTATGGGATGCATCAAAAGCAGTTCTAAGAGGGAAGTTTATAGCAATACAATCCTATGTCAAGAAACAAGAAAAATCTCAAATAAACAACCTAACCTTACACCTAAAGCAATTAGAGAAAGAAGACCAGAAAAACCCAAAGATAGCAGAAGGAAAGAAATCATAAAAATCAATTCAGAAATAAAGGAAAAAGAAATGAAGGAAACAATAGTAAAGATCAATAAAACTAAAAGCTGGTTCTTTGAGAAGATAAACAAAATAGATAAACCATTAGCCAGACTCATCAAGAATAATAGGGAAAAGACTCAAATCAACAGAATTAGAAATGAAAAAGGAGAAATAACAACTGACACTGCAGAAATACAAAGGATCATGAGAGATTACTACAAGCAGCTATATACCAATAAAATGGACAACCTGAAGAAATGGACAAATTCTTAGAAAAGCACAACCTTCCAAGACTGAACCAGGAAGAAACAGAAAATATAAACAGACCAATCACAAGCACTGAAATTGAGACTGTGATTAAAAAGTTTTCAAAAAACAAAAGCCCAGGACCAGATGGCCTCATAGGCGAATTCTATCAAACATTTAGAGAAGAGCTAACACCTATTCTTCTCAAACTATTCCAAAATATAGCAGAGGGAAGAACACTCCCAAACTCATTCTACGAGGCCACCATCACCCTGATACCCAAACCAGACAAAGATATCACAAAAAAAGAAAATTATAGACCAATATCACTGATGAACGTAGATGCAAAAATCCTCAACAAAATACTAGCAAACAGAATTGAACAACACATTAAAAGGATCATGCACCATGATCAAGTGGGGTTTATCCCATGAATGCAAAGATTTTTCAATATATGCAAATCAATCAATGTGATACATCAAATTAACAAATTGAAGGATAAAAACCATATGATAATATCTGTAGATGCATAAAAAGATTTCAACAAAATTCAACACCCGTTTATGGTAAAAACCCTCAAGAAAATAGGCATAGAAGGAACTTACCTCAACGTAATAAAGGTCATGTATGACAAAACCACAGCCAACATCATTCTCAATGGTGAAAAACTGAAACCATTTCCTCTAAGATCAGGAACAAGACAAGGTTGTCCACTGTCACCACTGTTATTCAACATAGTTTTGGAAGAGTTAACCACAACGATCAGAGAAAAAAGAAATATAAGGAATCCAAATCAGAAAAGAAGAAGTAAAACTGTCATTGTTTGCAGATGACATGATAATATACATAGAGAATCCTAAAGATGCCACCAGAAAACTACTAGAGCTAATCAATGAATTTGGTAAAGTAGCAGGATACAAAATTAATGCACAGAAATCTCTTGGACTCCTATACACTAATGATGAAAAATCTGAAAGAGAAATTAAGGAAACACTCCCATTTACCATTGCAACAAAAAGAATATAATACCTAGGAATAAACCTACCTAAGGAGACAGAAGACCTCTATGCAGAAAACTTTAAGGTGACTGATTAAAGAAATTAAATACAAATCAAACAGATGGAAAGATATACCATGTACTTGGATTAGAAGAATCAACATTGTGAAACATTGCTATACTACCCAAAGCAATCTACAGATTCAATGCAATCCCCATCAAACTACCAATGGCATTTTTCACAGAACTAGAACAAAAAAAATTCACAATTTGTGTAGAAACACAAAAGACCCCGAATAGCCAAAGCAGTCTTGAGAAACACAAATGGAACTGGAAGAACCAGGCTCCCTGACTTCAGACTGTACTAAAAAACTACAGTAATCTAGACAGTATGGTACTGGCACAAAACAGAAATATAGATCAATGGAACAGAAATATGGATCAATAGATCAGGATAGAAAGCTGAGAGATAAATCCACTCACATATGGTCACCTTATCTTTGATAAAGGAGGCAAGAATATACAATGGAGAAAAGACAGTCTCTTCAATAAGTGGTGCTGGGAAAACTGGACAGCTACATGTAAGAGAATGAAATTAGAACACTCCGTAACACCATACACAAAAATAAACTCAAGGGCTTCCCTGGTGGTGCAGTGGTTGAGAGTCTGCCTGCCGATGCAGGGGACACGGGTTTGTGCCCCGGTGTGGGAAGATCCCACATGCCGTGGAGCAGCTGGGCCCGTGAGCCATGGCTGCTGAGCCTGCGCTTCCAGAGCCTGTGCTCTGCAACGCGAGAGGCCACGTCAGTGAGAGGCCCGCATACTGCAAAAAAAAAAAAAAAGAAAAAAAAAAAAAGAACTCAAAATGGCTTAAAGACCTAAATGTAAGCCCAGACACTATAAAACTCTTAGAGGAAAACATAGGCAGAACACTCTATGACATACATCACAGCAAGATCCTTTTTGACCCACCTACTAGAGAAATGGAAATAAAAACAAAAACAAACAAATGGGACGTAATGAAACTTGAAAGCTTTTGCACAGCAGAGGAAACCATAAACAAGACAAAAAGGCAGCCCTCAGAATGGGAGAAAATATTTGCAAATGAAGCAAATGACAAAGGATATATATAGGAGATATATATAGGAGAATAAAATGGCACTTCTGATACTTTTGATAACCCTAAAAATGTTCAGGAACCCTAGCCATCTAGCTGTGTTCTTCCACATAGGTGGTTGATATGCATGAGTTACCTTTTTTTTTTTTTTCCCCTCTAGAAACCCAAATAAACCACAAGCTTAGCAGTTATATCTGCATCTGAACAACTGGAAAAAAAACTGGAAAAGTCATCACTGATGTCTATATATTGTCTGTTTTCTACAAATAAATGATCTGTAACTCATAATAACATAATTATTTTAATATCCCTTTCTCCTCCTAGTCACTGAAGTTTTTTTCTCAGCTAAAACTAGTGTTTTAAATTTTAAGGTTCTGGGCTTCCCTGGTGGCACAGTGGTTGAGAGTCCGCCTGCTGATGCAGGGGATGCGGGTTCGTGCCCCGGTCCAGGAGGATCCCGCGTGCCACAGAGCGGCTGGGCCCGTGAGCCATGGCCGCTGAGCCTGCACGTCCGGAGCCTGTGCTCCGCAACGGGAGAGGCCACAATGGTGAGAGGCCCGTGTACCGCAAAACAAAACAAAACAAAACAAAAAAATTAAGGTTCCATATCAGACTTTATTACTTTAAGAATCATGTGTACCTTATTTATTTTTTATTTCAAATTCTTGAATCCTAAAATCTAAACTGAGATATTTAGAATAATAGTCACTTCTGTGCAAGGGATGAGATACCAAATCACCATGAGACCCGAATTTACAATTTATGTAGAGGACAGAATTGAAGAACATGATAGAATTAGGGAAAAATCAATGACTGAGTTCCTAAGTGAGCTGAGTACAGTAGGAGCTCAAAATAGAAATAGTTAAAAGTATAGAACCACAGTTTTTAAAAATACTGGTTCTATAAATAGGGGATAGTGATGTATGAGGTACCTGGCTTGGATATGATGCTTTCTCAGTCTAAATTCCTCATGATAACCTTGTTGTAAAGTCTAAATAGCATAACCCATGAAAAGCAAGTACCAGAGCTTTGCATGTATGTGTTGGTACTTGATACCTTATTATCTTATTATCTATGTGGAGTAGAAGAATGAAAGAAATTCTGATGGATGAAATATGACTTGAATTGGTCACTGAAGTTGTTATAGGATTTTAAAAGGTAATCTGAGTATGCTAAGTCAAGGAGGAAAGCAAACAAAGGCATGGAGGCAGAAACACACATGCTTCCTTAGGAGATAACAGAGAAAACTGCCCTATTAGAGTAAAAGATTCTTGGAGAGAATAAGAAACCTGATAACAAATTTGGATGTCATATGGGCCACCTATTAAAGATCAAGTAAAATAACTGAAATTAAAAACTTTTCCCAAATTATCCAAATCTTTTGTCAAACACAGAATCATAGTGTGACTTAATCCTAGAGAAAGGCTTTGTAATAAATTCTACTTTTACTATTATCTGTCATAATAGGCTAGTTATGTGGCAATAACAAATTACTCCCCAAATTCAATGGCTAAATACAATGAAAGTCTGTTTCCACTAACAGCATATGTCCAATGTGCACTACCTGAGGTCTCTGAATATCATGGCCATTCAGAGACACAACACTAATGAGGACTCAAGTCTCTACACAAGCTTCCACTAGTGTAAAGGCAGAAACGACTGCAGACCATACTCTGGCTTATAAAATTACAGCCTAGAGCTGAAGCATGCCGTTTCTGTCTCAGTTGAAGACTTGGTCAAAACGAGACACATGGCTGCCTGACTCACAGACAGCTAATAAGTGCAATTCTACTCAGAGAACCGAGTATTTTTGAGCCAGCCTTAATTACTCCATAATTGTAAATATTCATTTTGAATCACTGTTGCCTATTATACTAAAATAATTTTAGAATCTGAATATATCTTCTCATCTGGGAGAAAGTTTGCTATCTATTTATATTGTAAATTATGTACATTCTTTTAAATTTCTTAGTGTTTATCCTGATGATTACAATTAGCTTTTCAATTTTTAACAATCTAGTTCAGATTTTTTTTTTGAATTTTATTTATTTTTTTATACAGCAGGTTCTTACTAGTTATCTATTTTATACATGTTAGTTTATATATGTCAATCCCAATCTCCCAATTCATACCACCACCACCACCCCACCACTTTCCCCCCTTGGTGTCCATAACTTTGTTCTCTACATCTGTGTCTCTATTTCTGACTTGCAAACCGATTGTACCATTTTTCTACATTCTACATATATGCGTTAGTATACGATATTTGTTTTTCTGACTGACTTCACCCTTTATGACAGTCTCTAGGTCTATCCATGTCTCTACAAATGATTCAGTTTTGTTCCCTTTTATGGCTAATATTCCATTGTATATATATATCACATCTTTTTTATCCATTCGTCTGTCGATGGGCATTTAGGTTGCTTCCATGATCTGGCTATTGTAAATAGTGCTGCAATGAACACTGGGGAGCATGTGTCTTTTTGAATTATGGTTTTCTCTGGGTATATGCCCAGTAGTGGGATTGCTGGGTGATATGGTAATTCTATTTTTAGTGTTTTAAGGAACCTCCATACTTTTCTCCATAGTGGCTTTATCAATTTACATTCCTACCAACAGTGCAAGAGGGTTCCCTTCTCTCCACATCCTCTCCAGCATTTGCTGTTTGCAGATTTTCTGATGATGCCCATTCTAACCAGTGTGGGGTGATACCTCACTGTAGTTTTGATTTGCATTTCTCTAATAATTAGTGATGTTGAGCAGCTTTTCGTGTGCTTCTTGGGCATCTGTATGTCTTCATTGGAGGGAAATCTATTTAGGTCTTCTGCCCATTTTTTGATTGGGTTGTTTGTTTTTTTTAATATTGAGCTGTATGAGCTGTTTACATATTTTGGAAATTAATCCTTTGTCCATTGACTCGTTTGCAAATATTTTCTCCCATTCTGAGGGTTGTCTCTTCATCTTATTAGTAGTTTTCTTTTCTGTGCAAAAGCTTTTCCATTTCATTAGGTCACATGTGTTTATTTTTGTTTTTATTTCTATTACTCCAAGAGGTGGGTCAAAAAAGATCTTGCCATGATTTATGTCAGAGTATTCTTCCTAAGTTTTCCTCTAAGAGTTTTATAGTGTCCGGCCTTACATTTAGGTCTTTAATCCATTCTGAGTTTATTTTTGTGTATGGTGTTACAGAGTGTTCTAATTTCATTCTTTTACATGTAGCTGTTCAGTTTTCCCACCACTTATTGAAGAGACTGTCTTTTCCCCATTGTATATCCTTGGCCTCCTTTGTCATAGATTAGTTGACCATATGTGCGTGGGTTTATCTCTGGGCTTTCTATCCTGTTCCATTGATGTATATGTCTGTTTTTGTGCCAGTACCATGTTGTCTTGATTACTGTAGCTTTGTAGTATAGTCTGAAGTTAAGGATCTGATTCCTTCAGCTCCATTTTTTCCCCTCAAGATTGCTTTGGCTATTCAGGGTCTTTTGTGTCTCCATACCAATTTTAAGATTTTTTGTTATAGTTCTGAGAAAAGGGCCATTGGTAATTTGATAGGGATTACATTGAATCTGTAGATTGCTTTGGGTAGTATAGTCATTTTCACAATATTGATTCTTCCAATCCAAGAACATGGAATATCTCTCCATCTATTGGTATCATCTTTGATTCTTTCATCAGTGTCTTATAATTTTCTAAGTACAGGTCTTTTGCCTCCTTAGGTAGGTTTATTCCTAGGTATTTTATTCTATTTGTTGAAATGGTGAATGGGATTGTTTCCTTAATTTATCTTTCTGAACTTTTGTTATTGTATAGGAATGCAAGGGATTTCTGTGCATTAATCTTGTATCCTGCAACTTTACCAAATTCATTGATTACCTCTAGTGGTTTTCTGGTGGCATCTTTAGGATCATCTATGTGTAGTGTCATGTCATCTGCAAACAGTGACAGTTTTACTTCTTCTTTCCAATTTGTATTCCTTTTTTTTCTTTTTCTTCTATGATTGCTGTGGCTAGGACCTCCAAAACTATGTTGAATAATAGTGGCAAGAGTGGACATCTTTGTCTTGTTCCTGATCTTAGTGGAAATGCTTTCAGTTCTTCACCATTGAGAATGATGTTTGTCATGTATGGCCTTTATTATGTTAAGGTAGGTTCCCTCTATGCCCACTTTCTGGAGAGTTTTTATCATAAATGGGTTTGAATTCTGTCAAAAGCTTTTTCTGCATCTGTTGAGATTATCATATGGTTTTTATTCTTCAGTTTGTTAATATGGTGTATCACATTGATCGATTTGCATATATTGAAGAATCCTCGCATCCCTAGGATAAATCCCACTTGATCACAAAAGGGTATGATCCTTTTAATGTATTGTTGGATTCTGTTTGCTAGTATTTTGTTGAGGATTTTCACATCTATATTCATCAGTGATATTGGTCTGTAATTTTCTTTTTTTTGTAGTATCTCTGCCTGGTTTTGGTATCAGAGTGATGGTGGCCTCGTAGAATGAGTTTGGGAGTGTTCCTTCCTCTGCAACTTTTTGGAAGAGTTTAAGAAGGATGGGTGTTGCTCTTCTCTAAATGTTTGATAGAATTCACCTGTGAAGCCATCTGGTCCTGGACTTTTGTTTGCTGGAAGATTTTTAATCTCAGTTTCAATTTCATTATTTGTTATTGGTCTGTTCATATTTTCTATTTCTTCCTGGTTCAGTCTTGGAAGGTTATACCTTTCTAAGAATTTGTCCATTTCTTCCAGGTTGTCCATTTTATTGGCATAGACTTGCTTGTAGTAGTCTCTTAGGATGCTATGTATCTCTGCCGTGTCTGTTGTAACTTTTCCTTTTTCATTTCTAATTTTATTGATTTGAGTCCTCTCCCTCTTTTTCTTGATGAGTCTGGCTAAAGGTATATCAATTTTGTTTATCTTCTCAAAGAACCCGCTTTTAGTTTCACTGATTTTTTTGCTCTTGTTTTCTTCGTTTCTATTTCAGTTATTTCTGCTCTTTTTTTTGTGATTTCTTTCATTCTATTAACGTTGGGTTTTGTTTGTTCTTTCTGTAGTTCCTTTTGGTGTAAAGTTAGATTGTTTATTTGACAGTTTTCTGGTTCCTTGAGGTCGGATTGTATTGCTATACACTTCCCTCTTAGAACTGCTTTTGCTGCATCCCATAGGTTTTGGATCATCGTGTTTTCATTGTCATTTGTCTCTAGGTATTTTTTGATTTACTCGTTGATTTTTTTCAGTGATCTCTTGGTTATTTAGTAACATATTGGTTAGCCTCCATGTGTTTGTGTTTTTTTATGTTTTTTTCCCTGTAATTGATTTATAATCTCATAGTGCTGTGGTCAGAAAAGATGGTTGATATGATTTCAGTTTTCTTAAATTTACTGAGGCTTGATTTGTGACCCAAGCTGTGATCTATCCTGGAGAATGTTCCGAGTGCACTTGAAGACAGTGTAATCTGCTGTTTTTGGCTGGAATGTCCTATAAATATCAACTAAATCTGCCTGGTCTACTGTGTCATGTAAAGCTTGTGTTTCCTTATTAATTTTCTATCTGGATGATCTGTCCATTGGTGTACATGAGGTGTTAAAGTCTCCCACTATTATTGTGTTCCTGTTGATTTCCTCTTTTATAGTTGTTAGCAGTTGCCTTATGTACTGAGGCACTCCTATGTTGGGTGCATATATATTTATAATTGTTATATATCTTCTTCTTGGATTGATCCCTTGGTCATTATGTAGTGTCCTTCCTTGTCTCTTGGAACAGTTTATTTTAAAGTCTAGTTTATCTGATATGAGTATTGCTATTCCAGCTTTCTTTTGCTTTCCATTTGCATGGAATATCTTTTTCCATCCCCTCACTTTCAGTCTGTATGTGTCCCTAGGTCTGAAGTGGGTCTCTTGTAGACAGCATATATACAGGTCTTGTTTTTTTATCCATTTAGCAAACCTGTGTCTTTTGGTTGGAGCATTTAATCCATTCACATTTAAGGTAATTATTGATATGTATGTTCCTATTGATATGTATGTATGTTCTTAATTCTCTTGGGTTTGTTGTTGTAGGTCATTTTCTTCTCTTGTGTTTCCCACTTAGAGAAGTTCCTTTAGCATTTGTTGTAGAGCTGGTTTGGTGGTGCTGAATTCTCTTAGCTTTTGCTTGTCTGTAAAGCTTTTGATTTTTATGTCGAATCTGAATGAGATCTTTGTCAGGTAGAGTAATCTTGGTTGTAGGTTTTTCCCTTTCATCACTTTTTTTTAATGTGTAAATATTACAGTTTATTAAAAGTCATTATTAATTTCAAAACTGGAAAATTTGTCCCATATAAGTGGATAAGTTGAGATATTCATATTAAATATAACACATTTTAAGTTGTGTTTTGGGTTCAAATTTAAAATAAACATACAATTTTTTCACTGTTTATTATTTTTTTTTAACTTTCTTGCAGAGTAAAGAGTTAAAAAACTCATCAAGCCCTAAGGTGCTATTGCATAGCAACTATTAAGAATATAATAAGGTAACAGACATGGTATTTATTCTAAGTATGTGTACGAAGTAAGCTTTGAGGATCACTTCTCTTTTTGCCCCTTTATTGAGGTGTGTATATATATATATTTATATTTATTTATTTATTTATTTTATTTTTGCATTTTATTGTGCCACTCCCTTCTGGCTTGAAGAGTTTTGGCTGAGAAATCAGCTGTTAACCTTATGGGAGTTCCCTTGTATGTTATTTGTCATTTTTCCCTTGTTGCTTTCAATAATTTTTCTTTGTCTTTAATTTTTCAGTTTGACTACTATGTGTCGTGGCATGTTTCTCCTTGGGTTTATCCTGCCTGGGACTCTCTGTGCTTCCTGGACTTGGGTGGCTATTTCCTTTCCCATGTTAGGGAAGTTTTTGACTATAATCTCTTCAAGTATTTTTTCGGGTCCTTTCTATCTCTCTTCTTCTGGGACCCCTATAATGCTGATGTTTTTGCATTAAATGTTGTCCCAGAGGTCTCTTAGGCTGTCATCATTTCTTTTCATTCTTTTTTCTTTATTCTGTTCTGCAGCAGTGAATTCCACCTTTCTGTCTTCCAGGTCACTTATCCGTTCTTCTGCCACAGGTTTTCTGCTATTGATTCCTTCTAGTGTATTTTTCATTTCAGTTATTGTATTGTTCATCTCTGTTTGCTTGTTCTTTAATTCTTCTAGGTGTTTTTTCTTTAATTCTTCTAATTCTTTGTTAAACATATCTTGCATCTTCTCGATCTTTGCCTCCATTCTTTTTCCGAGGTCCTGGATCATCTTCACTCTCATTACTCTGAATTCTTTTTCTGGAAGGTTGCCTATCTCCACTTATTTAGTTGTTTTTCTGGGGTTTTATCTTGTTCCTTCATCTGGTACATAGTCCTCTGCCTTTTCATTTTGTCTATCTTTCTGTGAATGTGGTTTTCATTCCACAGGCTGCAGGATTGTAGTTCTTCTTGCTTCTGCATGTCTGCCCTCTGGTGGATGAAGCTGTCTAAAGGCTTGTGCAAGCTTCCTGATGGGAAGGACTGGTGGTGAGTAGAGCTGGGTGTTGCTTTGCCAGGCAGAGCTCAGTAAAACTTTAATCTACTTGTCTGTTGATGGGTGGGGCTGAGTTCCCTCCCTGTTCATTGTTTGGCCTGAGGCAACCTAGCATCTGAGCCCACAGGCTCCTTGGTGGGGCTAACCGTGGACTCTGGGAGGGCTCACACCAAGGAGTACTTCCTAGAATTTCTATCTACCAGTGTCCTTTTCCTCACAGTGAGCCACAGCCACCCCCACCTCTACAGGAGACCCTCCAACACTAGCAAGTAAGTCTGGTTCAGTCTCCTATGGGGTCACTGCTCCTTCCCCCTGGGTCCTGATGTGCTCATTGCTTTGTGTTGCCCTCCAAGAGTGGAGTCTGTTTCCCCAAGTCCTGTTGAAGTCCTGCAATCAAATCCTGCTAGCTTTCAAAGTCTATGATTCTCTGGGAATTCCTCCTCCTGGTGCTGGACCCCCAGGTTGGGAAGCCTGATGTAGGGCTCAGAACCTTCACTCCAGTGAGTGGACTTCTGTGGTCTAAGTGTTCTCCAGTTTGTGAGTTCCCCATCCAGCAGTTATGGGATTTGATTTCATTGTGATTGTGCCCCTCCGACCATCTCATTGTGGCTTCTCTTTGTCTTTGGATGTGGGGTGTCTTTTTTGGTGAGTTCCAGTGTCTTCCCGTTGATGATTGTTCATCAGTTAGTTGTGATTCCGGTGCTCTCGCAAGAGGGAGTGAGTGCATGTCCTTCTACTCTGCCATCTTCAACCAGTCTCCCTCTAGTTCAGATTAATACCACCATTATTAGAAGAACATACAAAATTTTTTCATCCTACATAACTCTCTTTCTTCCTTAATCCTTTGCACTGTTATTATCATATGAATTACACCTTTGTACCTAAGCCCATCAACACAGTTTTATAATTATTGCTTTATGCAGTTGGTATTTTTTAAAATATCACTTAGGAAAAGAAAAAATGACAAACAAAAAAACACATACTGTCTTTTATATTAACCTGTGTATACCTTTGTATTATCTTCATTAGTGTTCTTTATTTCTTTGTGTGGAATCAAATTATTGTCTAATCTTTCATGTCAGTCTGAAAAACTCCTTTTAGTATTTCATGTAGGGCAGGTCTGCTAGGGACAGATTCACTTAGTCTTTGTTTATTTGAGTATGTCTTAATTTCTTCTTAATTTGTGGAGGATGGTTTTGTTGGATATAAAATTCTTTTGATTGATAGTCTTTTTCATTCTCACTTTGAATATGTAACCGAGTGGCTTCTGTTCTCATGGTTTCTGGTGATAAATCAGCTGTTAATTTTATTGTGGATCACTGTATTTGTTGAGTCATCTCTTTTGTTGCTTTGAAGATTCTCTTTGTCTTTCCAAGCTTGATTTTGATGTGTCTAGGTATAGATTTCTGAGTTTTTCCTTCTTAGAATTTGTTGAGCTTTTTCAATAATTTTTTAATACTTTTTATATATTCTTTTTGCCTCCCTCTCCCCCTTCTACTCTCCCTCCCCCTGCCTCACTCCATTATGAGTATGTTTGTGTGCTTAATGGTATCCCACAAGTCTCTGAGTTTCTGTTCATTTCACCTCATCTTTTTTCTTTCTGTTCTTCAGACTGCATAATATCAGTTGATCTTTCTTCAAGTTCTCTGAGTCTTTCTTTTGTCAGCTCAAATTTGCTTTTGAGCACATTTCATGAATTTCCAATTTCAGTTATTATACTTTTCAATGCCATAATTTCTAATTGCTTAATTTCTAAAATATAATTTCTGTCTCTTTAATGATAATCTCTACTTGGTGAGACATCATTCTCATGTTTTCTTTTATTTATTTAGATATTATTTCCTTTGGTTCTTTGAACATATTTATAAAAGTTGATTTAAAGCATTTGTCTATTAATAAATCTAATGTCAGAGCAATCTCAGGGATAGTTTTTATGGACTGCTTTTTTTTCCCCCTGTACATGGGCCAGACTTTCCTGTTTCTTTGCATGTCTCATAGTTTTTTTGAAAATGGGATATTTAAAATAATACGTATGTTCAATGCTAAATTCTCTATACTTATAAGAGTGAAAGGCCCATAATAGGTGTCCAATATTTCTTGCAAGAATCAATGTATGAATGAATATTCTCTGAGTGACTTTTGATTTTCTTCTAGCTCCCTCTAGGTCTTTTGTACTTTCTTTTACTCCATAGTTCTGAACCTGACACCATAGTTTCTAATGAACCATCCCAAAGCTGAAATAGAGTTATTCAAGAGAGGAAATATTGCTGAGCCAGGAGTCACATAACCTAAGTTCTAGCCCCAGCTCTGCCCTCCTCTGTCTCATGACCCTGGAAAGTCACTTTCAGATCTCTGAGTCTCTTTTTCTCACTTATGTAAAATAAATTGGCAAACAGTTATTAGGTTACAGAGTTGTAGTAAGGCTAAATAAGGTTATGGATAACCACTTTGTAAAACAGAGAATGGACATAAATGAAGGGTGCTACTGAGCCCAATATTACTAATGTTTCAGTTTCTGGTGAAACTGTGATGATTCACAGCAAGCTGTAACTGTTAGGATACTCCCTCACTTTTGTGAACAGGTAACCAGGGCATTTTCATATTGTACCACTGGTAAATTAAATTTTATTCAGGTAATGCTGATATTCATGAAAAATTTAGGCTTGCTGAATTTTGCTGTTATATAAAATAAAATTGCTTTAATAAAATTATTTCTATGCTTTAATCTTCAAAAGCAGCTCCTAAGGAGAAATTCTTTGTACTGTACAATTGAAAGAAAATTGGACTGTGATAGCTCATCACAGCCACAAAGAAAGGCCATATCTAATAAAATAAAAATGCTTTCAATGTGCAAACTAAGGGAGGTGACTTCCTTTAAAAATATAACTCACATTAGGTGAAATTTATATGGATTATACTGGTAATACGAAGCATTTCCCCAAACTTTCCATATTCCTATGGATTTTTAAAATAAATCTACTAATTGTGAGATTAATCCAGATTAATGAAACATTTTTTATAAGGTTATGTTTCTAAAACCGTGATTCTCTTTGAGGACTTTGGTGCTCAGTCCTCATGTGAGTCTGTCTCTCTCCTATTTGACTCCTCCTCATTGACTTCTCACTCACTTCTACTGTGGGCTCCATCATTACGCTAATATAAGGGAGACCACAATTTACTGTGTGTCTTGTACTCATAGAGTATTCATTTATAAGGTGCTCCTAGTTGAGAATGTAGAATTGAACAAGATAAGTTTTCTGTGTGTCAGTCTGTTGCAGCTAACAAGCATATGAGACATTATTACAAGGGTTTTGAGAGGCACTATTATACTATCTTGGGGATTGTTTTAAAATTCTGATGGTCCACAGAAGACAAACTTGTTCTGTGGTTCTAGGGAAGTCTTCAGTGGGAATAAACACTAAGGTTGAATTTAAATGTTGCATGTCATTTAACCAAAGGAAAAAAGAGAGAGAGATTGAGGTAGGCTCTGAAGTAGAGACAGGGAGGCACAGAAGTGCAAGAACATGACATGGAAGGAAATGGGGAGACATTCTGGGTAACTAAACCATACTGCATATGAGAGAACAGTGAAGATATTACTTAAAAAGAGGGCGGACACTATGATGTAAAAGGCTTTTTATGCCATGAGGATTTTTTAGTGGGAAATTTTTATATGAATGTGTAAAAGTAATAGTAATAATAAAATATATTTACTAAGTCAGACTGTTTTAGTTTATATACTATGACAATTTTCAAAGTGTGTGGGGAAACATGTGACAGGTGGTTGAGATGCTACTTTTCCTTCTGAGTTTATATTATTTTCATTGGATATTTATTTTTCCATGATCTTTTACTTATATTTTAAATAATATTGTACACATGCATCTTTGTAAATTATCTCAGTTCCTATTTGGAAGGAGGCTTGGTATGAATGCATACACAAATGGAATATACCTGTTAGTAAGAAGATGTTGCTATGGCCCAGCTGATTTTGCATAAAGGAAAACAAAGTTACAACAAATAGAATTCACCTATTAATATATCTCTGGTCCATATCTCACAAATCCAGATGACTGAACTAAATGGGAAAATATGAAGAACTCAGTGGAACCTATTATTACTATGAGAGACATAGCCCTTAAACAATCTACTTTTGTATTTTTCTACAGTCTACAAGAAAATACACTGTATTTAACGCACATGCATTATTCCCCAAATTCCTTTTATCTTTATCAAGTCAGTAGTCTTATAAAATGTTGTAAAACACACACACACGCACACAAGTACAAGAGTGTCTCTTAAAAATGAGAGGAAAAAATATCACCATATAGGGTAATTTGCATTGTGGCCACAATCAACCAGATATTTTCATGAACCATGCGAGATTTTATTTTGAGAATATATTGTTATTTTGGAAGCCTCTTCCTTAGTAGTCAACTTCATTCATACTTTTGAGTATTTGAAACATTTAAATTAGTTAAGCCGGAACAAAATGTCTAAGTAAATAGGAACTATTTCTAAGTAAATAGGAATTGTGTTCTGTCCTCATGAAAACTATAGCTCTATGAGTCTTACATTAAACAAACTTGAATATTTGGAGGAAATTCAGTGTTAGATTTCAAAGAACTTTATTCAAAATACATATGAATTCTCAGAGTATGATTTGAAAAGGGTGGCTATCTATGAATATTCTCCCTCATACAGCCCAAATAAATGTGTTCATAACTGCTGATGGACAATTTTAGTTTACATTCATTACTATTGGTGTTATTTGTTATATTCTCATTTATAGCTTTGTATATATATGATGTTTATTGCAATCTTCCTAAGTTTCCCTAAGTACTTATTGTGCCAAAAAGTAAGTGCCCTGGGGCTTCCCTGGTGGTGCCGTGGTTGAGAGTCCACCTGCCGATGCAGGGGACACGGGTTCGTGCCCTGGTCCGGGAGGATCCTACATGCCGCGGAGCGGCTGGGCCCGTGAGCCATGGCCACTGAGCCTGCGCGTCTGGAGCCTGTGCTCCACAACGGGAGAGGCCACAACAGTGAGAGGCCCGCGTACAGCAAAAAAAAAAAAAAAAAAAAGTAAGTGCCCTAAAT
Source organism: Pseudorca crassidens (assembly GCF_039906515.1). NCBI lineage: Eukaryota > Metazoa > Chordata > Mammalia > Artiodactyla > Delphinidae > Pseudorca > Pseudorca crassidens. The sequence continues at coordinate 73,554,854 of NC_090302.1, read as the reverse complement.
ACTTAAGATAGAACAGAGATGATATTTTAAAACTTTTTTTTATTATTATGGTCTTTATTTATTCATAGCGTGAATTCCTTTGTTTGTATTGAAGTATTTCAGTTGTCAGGCAAGAGCTGATATTCTGTGGACAGTGTAAAATCATGATCAATTTATTCTAGAAAAACTTAATGTAAATGGCCCATTAAAAGAGTTATTAAGAAAGGAATGTGGGTGGTATAAAGAAAAGAATCTAGAATGAGAATCAGTAGGATGGTAACTACTTTAAATTACTTTTTTTCCATTATTTTGAAGGTGAACCCCCAAATTCTCTTACTGACTGTCTATTAAGACATTCTAACTTCTTCCTGAATTCTCTCATTACTTCCACTTTCTAATTATCTTTCTCCTTCATTCAACAATTGCTTATATACCAGGTACAGTGACATTCTTACACTTTTAATGAAATTTAATTGTGAATTTACCTCTTATATCAGGCAGCTCAAGCTTTCTAACTTGAAAATTAACCTAGTCAATAAAATAATCATTTGGAAACAGCTAGAAAGAATGGCAGCACTTTCTAGTTTTTCCAAATGTAAGTAAAAATAAGGCTCTTAAAGGGAGATATATTTCATGATCACTGATTTATTTACAACATAAAGATTTAAAAGAGTTTTATTCTTTAAAATGGTTACCCTGTACATTACTCAAGACATATTTGGGCTCTGGCCATTATGGAACAACAACAGGGACCAGATTTACTCACTCCACCCGCCACGCCCCACACTTCATGAAAAAGAAAACCAGACAATATATAAGAACTATCAGTTTTCAGATATTGTACAGCAAACAGAGCAGGATGTATATGCCTAAGAAAAGGGATATAAACAAGATGAACTCTACCATTGCCTCAGTGTACTGCCTGGAGGCAGTTTTCAGGCATCTGTAGGGTGAGGAACCACAGATTCCAGAGGTCTCTTGATTGAAGAGACAGCTCAGAGTTTGAGGAGTCCAGGACGCTAGAATTTGCAAAGCGGAATACTAGAGAAAAGGTACTTTCACAGGGAGAAAGTGATCTTCAGTTCTTGAGATCTGAAGAGGCATCTCTTCCAGCCTTTGTTGCCTAGTACTAATCTTTGCATACATGACAAGGAACTACTTGAGGCCTGGGAAAGAACCACCTGAAAGCAGGAGGGCAAAGAATTCCCAAAGCTTACAGAGGGCTTGGAATAGGTTTGAGGTTTGTTTTAAAGCCTTTTTTTAAGAGTAGGTTTAGGATAGACTTTAATAGAACTCTTTTAGCCATACTAAGGCAGTATCCTTCTGAAGAGTCTACCTGATGCCTGTATTATGAGGTCTTTCTACTTGCTAAAGTCTGCAAATATAAATGAGTCTTGACCTTTGTCTCATAATATATATAAAAATGGACATAAAATGGATTATTGACCCAAATAAGAACTAAAGCTGTAAGACTTTTATAAGAAAACTAAGAGAAAATATTTGTGATTGGGTTAGGCAAAGATTTTTTGAATAAGACAAAAAGCATAAATCATAAAAGAAAAATTGGTTAAATTTCATTTCATCAAGATTAAAGATGTTTGTTCTTCAGAAGACACAATTAAGAAAATAAAAAGTCAAGACACAGATTGGATGAAAATATTTGTAAACATGGATCTAACACAGAGCTTATATGTAGAGTATATAAGGAACCCTTACACTATGATAATAAGAAGACAAACAACTTGATTTAAAAATGGATAAAGCAGAAAGAAAAAGTTTCAAGAAAAGGATGAGGCCATATCAAAAAGACACAGTAAATGTTGTAAAGGAATATGGCAGAAATAAGATCAAATATCTCAATTATAATGAATATGTTAAATACACTGTTAAAAGAAAGAATTTCAGATTGGGTTTTAAAAATCCAGCTATGTGTTGCTAGCAAGCAGTAAAATCCAGGTTTGATGGGACCTAAAGCTTATAATAGTTTGTGGCTCTTTTTAAGAAAATGAGTATACCATTATAAATACAGTCTGTCAAACAGCTTTGCAGGGTTCCTGAAATTGATATTTTATTAGTTTGATATTAAAGCTGCCTCCAGTCACAAGGTTCACATATAAAACAAAATGAAGAGGAAAACTAAAAGTAGAGATTACCAAAGGCAAATCTAAACAAAAAGAGTAACACTATAGATAAATAAAATTTAGTACAAAAATAATTAACAAAAAGTAGAGGGTCAGTTTATATTTACAAAATTGCCTCCAAAGCATAACAATCACGAAGAGTTTTGTACTGACTGAGACACATATTTGGCAAAATAAGTTTGGAATAAAGAGACTTGAGAGAAAAATTATTTTAATATAGATGTATTAATCTATTAGAGTTTAAGGATGTAAAAGAATAATTAAGGGCCAAAAAATTTGACTTACATATATTGTTGAATAATATATCACTTGTATCAATATTAAAGTTAAAGTTTTTGAGTATAACATTAAGTACATATAACATTATGGAAACAAAACTTAGAATTTTGTTAAGAGAGATTATATCTTTATTTTAATTATCCATAGAACATTTACTAGAAATGGCCCAATGATAGGTCATACTTCAGAAGAACTGTCATTTAAAAACTCATTGGAAGATTTCCATAAGAAATGAATTATTCGATAAAATATCTATAGACCCAAATATTTTATCTATAGGTAGTATTTACCTAGTTTATTATTTTTCCTTTACTTATTTCTCCTTTACACTTCTAGTTTCTCACAAACTTTACAAGAGATGTTTTCCAGTGTCCTTTTGTGATGGATTAGAGATGATTGCTCCCCTTTTCAATTTTGGACCATTAAAAAGTGACTTTCTCTAATACCCATTACTGGGCTGAAGTAGAGTTATTTGGCACAAGTCTACCAACATGTGCCCTTGGGTAAGATATATCTGAGAATTGAATGCAATGGTACTCATTCAAAGCAATACAAAAACCCTTGAGAGGTTAAATTAGGAGAGTCTGAGAATTTTAACCATTCAAAAAGTGTTATTCAAACATGAGTCTATGACTATAGTTGTTCCTATTTCATTCATTGCTATCATACTCACCTTTTCCTGATATACACTAAAAAGAATTCTTTTCTTTCTTTTCTGATTTATCCATGAGATTGTACATTTTAACCAGTATGTCCCACTTCACTGCTTGACATATAAATGAGGTCTCATCTCATTTTGAAATTTGAATCAGTTGTTTAAACCCTCAGTGATCTTTAAAATGTCTCTCTCAGTCCCATTTCTTCACCAAAAATTGTCCTAGAATCCTGCAGACTTAAGCATTACAGAGGTATTCTTGTTTACAGATACCTCATTGTTGGAAAAAACCCCAACATTAATTCTAATAACAATTCAAAATTGGAAACCATATTTTCTACTATAGTTATCAATACTTCGATCCCTCCACATAGTGTCCCTCTTGAAAACAGGTACAGTAAGAAGTATATTTGTTGACTGCTGAGATGATTCCAGTACTGGTCCAGAGTCTCACAAAGGCACTGGCACAGTTCTTTTTTTTTTTTTTTGCGGTACGCGGGCCCCTCACTGCTGTGGCTCTCCCGTTGCGGAGCACAGGCTCCAGACGCGCAGGCTCAGCGGCCATGGCCCGCGGGCCCAGCCATTCCGCGGCATGTGGGATCTTCCCGGACCGGGGCACGAACCCATGTCCCCTGCATCGACAGGCGGACTCTCAACCACTGCACCACCAGGGAAGTCCTGGCACAGTTCTTTTAAGAGAGAATAACACCATTCCTTTTGAGTTATACTCTTAGGTTTTGCAAATATTCTTATCTTTTTATCTTCCAGTGGCTAGATCAGAAAACTATTTGATATTGGGAAGGATAACCCTCTTCAATATACAGAAAAGCTTTTGTTGCACCCTGACCCCAGGGTAATTGGTGGACTCACAGATACATAACTAAAGATGCCACAAAGGTATTCTTAAAACAGAGAAGCTGAATTGATACCCTGGCATCTTCTTTCCCTGAAATTTGAAGTTTGAAATAACTCGGCACTGAGCTACATATGTGCTTTTGGAAGACACCTGAGTTACTTGGCCCCACTATCTATCTGGACAAAACAGCAAAACCACTCAGGAACATGTAGATTTATCAAGTCATAAATGATCTATTTCATCAGGAGGAATAAACTTGCTTTACTTTCATTAATCATAGAAAAGTATCTGGCACACAGTATTACTCAAAATTTAAATATTTTATAACCACAACTCTTATGATGAGTAAAATGTAGAGCTTTTATCTAGAACAGTATCCTTACCTTCTAAATATCTAGTCGGTACCATACGACCCAGCAATCCCACTACTGGGCATATATCCTGAGAAAACCATAATTCAAAAAGAGTCATGTACCACAATGTTCATTGCAGCTCTATTTACTATAGCCAGGACATGGAAGCAACCTAAGTGTCCATCAACAGATGAATGGATAAAGAAGATGTGGCACATATATACAATGGAATATTACTCAGCCATAAAAAGAAACGAAATTGAGTTATTTATAGTGAGGCAGATGGACCTAGAGTCTGTCATACAGAGTGAAGTAAGTCAGAAGGAGAAAAATAAATACCGTATGCTAACACATATATATGGAATCTAAAAAAAAAAAAAAAGGTTCTGAAGAACCTAGGGGCAGGACAGGAATAAGATGCAGACGTAGAGAATGGACTTGAGGACATGGGGAGGGGGAAGGGTAAGCTGTGACAAAGTGAGAGTGTGGCATGAACATGTATACATACCAAATGTAAAATCGATAGCTAGTGGGAAGCAGCCGCATAGCACAGGGAGATCAGCTCGGTGCTTTGTGACCACCTAGAGGGGTGGGATAGGGAGGGTGGGAGGGAGACGCAAGAGGGAAGAGATATGGGGACATATGTATATGTATAGCTGATTCACTTTGTTGTAAAGCAGAAACTAACACACCATTGTAAAGCAATTATACTCCAATAAAGATGTTAAAAAATAAGTATCTAGTCAGGGCTGGTATAAATATGGATAATCAGTTAGCATCTAATACAGTCAGGAGGTTACCTAAATATAATACATACATAAAACTTAATACATACATAAAACTTCAAAAATAATTTTATGAGGCAGTCCAAGTATATCAGTAATCAAATAAATATAAATCTATTAAACTTATCTACAAATAATAGAAATGGGGCTTTCATTTGTGACAATATGCTGAACTAGGTAAGCTGAAAAATTACCTTCTTTAAAACACTGAATATGCTTTAAAAATGCAACAAACAAATTAAAATACCTAGTTTAATAAGAAATTAGGGAAAATCCACAGAAGGAAGAGAAAATAGAAATCAAATATGATAATAATATACTTTGCACTTCCTTGGGTATATGTGTCAGTCTCAGTAACTTATAGTTTTGATCTTTAGCCATACAAGGACAGGGTTAAATCATTAGGTCTACAGAAGTCAGGGAGTTGGAACTGAGGTGTGTAAATAACTCTGGGACTCTTAAAGGCTTACAGCTTCTACTAAAGAGTAGACAAGATAAAATATGTCCTGCAGATGAAGATTATAGAGAACTTTCTAAGCCTCAGCTTGAGCTCTGGGTAAAAAATTAAAAAACAAAAATTTGTTTCCTTGAGAATTCTAACATCAGGCCTGCACTCATGAGTTTCAAGACTGCATTTAGATTAACTTTTTTTTTTTTTTTTTGCGGTACGTGGGCCTCTCACTGTTGTGGCCTCTCCCACTGAGGAGCACAGGCTCTGGACGCACAGGCCCAGCGGCCATGGCCCACGGGCCCAGCCGCTCCGCGGCATGTGGGATCCCCCCGGGATCGGGGCACGAACCCATGTCCCTTGCACCGGCAGGCAGACTCTCAACCACTGCGCCACCAGGGAAGCCCTAGATTAACTTTCTGACATGGGAAATAAATATAAAAGCGGCGTCTAGCTGGGTTACCTGGGAAAACCGAATGCAAGAACTTTGTGGTGAGATTCCCACAGATGAAGCTGTTCCAAAATGAGTTTGCAATAAGCCAAAACATACAATCCAGTCGAAAACAATTTATCTTGATCAAGAGTTATCTGAAACCGCAAACAAAAGAATAAAAATTCTGGAAATACAAACCTCCTTAAACTTAAAATGGATAACCAAAAGAAAAAAAATAAATATCATACTTAGTAGGGATATTATAGAATTTCCCTTATAATCAGTACCAAGATAAGTTTTCCTACTCTTACCCCTAATATTTCCACTAAAGTCAGAAACTAAGTAATAAGTCCATAAACAGTAGTAAGAGGCATAAAAAGCAGATAGATGAAAGATAAATAAAAACTTGTCATTGTTTACATAGAATATATGAAATTTGTTTTCAGATTTATAAGAGAAATCAATTTAATTAGATACAAATATAAGTAGTGTTGTCATGTTCTTGCCGTAACCAATCAAATTAAAAAGAATATTAAAATTGATTAAAAAATGTAAAAAGGCATATAACAAAAATCATAAGGTACTTAGAAATAAACGTGTCAAGATAGCAAAATTATAGAAATAACTATAAACCTTTTTTGAATGATATAAAGTAAAATTTAACCTGAATAAGTAGGGAGATACATGATGTTCCTAGTTGAAAAAATAAATATCAGAAAGTTAACAAATCTTTCCAAATTAATCTCGAAGCGCAAGAAAGCTCTAAACAAAGTTCCAATAGGATATTTTATAAAACTTGATTAATTCTAAAATGCACTTGGAATGAATTGTGTTGAAAATTCTTAAAAAGAAGATGGAAAAAGAAATTGCCTTACCATATACAAAGAATTTTTACAGAATGACAGCAATGAAAATCATGTAGAATATGCAAGAATAAACCATTTGATGTGGGCAGCATACTTGACAGCCCCCAAATAAATATACATTATAAACAGACTTTTATTTAAGTCAAAGGTGACATATGACAAGTCATTGAGGAAAGAAATTGCTCTGTAATAAGTAAGATTAAGAAACTTAGATATCTATGAAAAAATTAGATCTATTCCTCGCACCATACATGAGTAAAATCCAAGTTGATTTTAAACTATGACCAAAGGACGAAAGTGTACACCTTTTGGAGAAATGATCTCAGTGGTGGAAAATTGCAAACAAAGCCAAAATTGAGTACAAATCACAAGGGGAAAGATTGGTATATTTAATAAAATTAGAATACAAAACCTTTATGATGAAGATACTAAAAATAAACTGACAAGCCTCAAACAGAAATAAAAGGAAGATACATAATCTATTTGTCCTCAGATCTTCACTGTGTAGGTTTGTAAAGTTGTCAGGGAGTTGGAAGCTGGTGAAGGTGTTTTATGTTGGTCAGGGGTGCTAGCCATACACTGATAATAGCAAAGCAAAAGATGGAAGAAATTTGAGTTCTTGATGATGTTGCTGAGCTGCAATGGAGATTATTATGGAGTCTTGTATTGAGTGATATAATCGTTTCCTATAGTGGTTGTAACAAATTATCACAAATTTAGTGGCTTAATACAACAAAGTGTATTATCCTACAGTTTTGGAGATCGGAAGTCCAAAATAGGTCTCAGTGGACTAAAATCAAGTGGTTGGCACGGCTACATTACTTTCTCAAATTTCTAGGGCAGAATCTATTTACTTAACTTTTCCAGTATCCAGAGGCTGACCACATTTTTTGACTTGTGGCTCACTTTCATCCTCAAAGTCAGCAATCACATCATTCCAGCTTCTTCCGCTGTTTTCACTTTTCTTTAACTGTGACTGCCCTGCTTCATCCTTCCACTTAAAAGGATGCTTGTGTTAAAACTGGGCCTACCTGGATAATCCATGCTACCTCCTCATCTCAAGGCCAGCTGATGAGCAACTGTAATTCCATCTGAAATCTTAATTCCCTTTGGCCATATTCACAGGATCCTAGGATTACAAAAATTACAAAAACTGCTTTGGGGAGCAGTTAAGCTGCCTGACACAAGTGATAAGAAATTGCCCTATTGTTTAAGCTAGATAGCTAAGGCTTTCTGTTATGTGTACTTAAGTCATCTTTTTTTTTTTTTTTTTTTTTGCGGTACGCGGGCCTCTCACTGCTGTGGCCTCTCCCGCTGTGGAGCACAGGCTCCGGACGCACAGGCCCAGCAGCCATGGCTCATGGGCCCAGCCGCTCCGCGGCACGTGGGATCCTCCCGGATGGGGGCATGAACCCGTGTCCCCTGCATCGGCAGGCGGACTCTCAACCACTGCGCCACCAGGGAAGCCCCTTAAGTCATCTTGATATATTACTCTTTATTTACTTGTAGCTGCTACCACCAATTGGTATCAATTATTGAGTCCTCTACAGAAGTAAGCACTTTAATTCATTTAATGCA